>NC_079168.1:38047623-38197623 GCF_947568905.1 Ostrea edulis
GACAGATACAAAGTAAGCTCATAGTAAAAGGTATGTATTATAAATACAAAGTCAGGATAACAGTAAAAGGTGTGTATGATAAATACAGTAAGCATCATAGTAAAAGGTATGTATGATAGATACAAAGTAAGCCTCATAGTAAAAGGTGTGTATGATAAATGCAATGTCAGCATAATCGGAAAAGGTGTGTATTATAAATACAAAGTAAGCATCATAGTGAAAGGTGTGTATTATAAATACAAATTCAGCATAATAGCAAAAGGTGTGTAAGACAAATACAAAGTAAGCATGAATGGACACTATAGATTCCTTGTTACACGAGCACGTAATTTCGTGACATTACTGTTCAGCATTATTACACGAACATGTAATTTCGTGACATAACTGTTCAGCATTATTACACGAGCATGTAATTTCGTGACATAACTGTTCAGCATTATTACACGAGCACGTAATTTCGTGACATTACTGTTCAGCATTATTACACGAACATGTAATTTCGTGACATAACTGTTCAGCATTATTACACGAGCATGTAATTTCGTGACATAACTGTTCAGCATTATTACACGAGCATGTAATTTCGTGACATAATTGTTCAGCATTATTACACGAGCACGTAATTTCGTGACATTACTGTTCAGCATTATTACACGAGCACGTAATTTCGTGACATAACTGTTCAGCATTATTACACGAGCACGTAATTTTGTGACATAACTGTTCAAAATTATTACACGAGCACGTAATTTCGTGACATAACTGTTCAGCATTATTACACGAGCATGTAATTTCGTGACATAACTGTTCAGCATTATTACACGAGCACGTAATTTCGTGACATAACTGTTCAGCATTATTACACGAGCATGTAATTTCGTGACATAACTGTTCAGCATTATTACACGAGCATGTAATTTCGTGACATAACTGTTCAGCATTATTACACGAGCACTTAATTTCGTGACATTACTGTAAAGCATTGTTACACGAGCATGTTATGTTGGTGGCATAACTGTTACAAATTTGATGTTTTTGACCCAGAACTCAAAATAACCTGATTTATACTTTAAGAATTACATACCTTCAGAAAGTAATTGTTTTTAAAGGTCCATGTCAGGTATCTGAAGAAGTTTTCCTTTTTTCGGAGATTTTAAAGAAAACAAAATCATGTTTTGGCCCTAAACTCGTAAAACATATTCATGTTAAACAACTTGATCTTTCCTCAAAGGGTTACATATGTTAACAAAATTCTTGCTTGCAAATGTCAATGACATCCGGATCTGAAGAATGTTTACAGTTTTTATATCATTGGTACAAATTCTATGTTTTTGGCCCAAAACTCGTAAACGCCTCCACGTAGAAATGTCAAACAACCTGATTTATAATTAAGGGAGTATGTACTTTAAAAATACTTGTTTGCAAAATTTCTAGGGGGTCCCCCATTATTTTTACTAGCCCACGGTGTAATTCGTTTTCGATAAGCTACTTTGAAATAGCAAAAGGAGAGTAAAGTGGTGGGCAAGCTTTGGCGGATCTAAGGCAGTTCGATGCAATATCATTTATTCGTTTATTATGATTTCCCGCGCTTGCGCGGGTATTCATCTATTGTTCGAAAAACCGAAAACGTGTTGAAATACATTTATATCATTTGTAAAAATGACAAAATGCAATTTTCTTTTGTGTATCCTAAATTTATAAATCGAGTATTCTAATTCAGTCATCATATCATTGCTAATACAATAGTTGTTATATGATCAGTAAGTTGATAAACTCTGAAATCCTCGCTGTTATATCTGTGGTATTTATGGCGTCTATGATCATAGGTCATCATTATCTTGCTTTAAAGTTGTGATGTGATTTTTTTTCCATAAAAACATGGCATACCAATTCTTTAAAAGCTATCAATCTTGCCAGTTTCATTGTATTTAATTTCTTTATAAAAGTACCATGACTTGAATATGAACCTAACAACTGATATAAAAAGATCATACTTACAAAAAGCAAGAGGAATCACAACATACATTTATATCCGATAATAAATACAAACTAGATAGCTATTCATATAAAGAAATGCATTGATCTGTATTTGTCTAAATTGTAATAATCAGACACATTCGCATTACAGAGCATATATTTCGACCAAGACCAGCAGTAACGGTAAGTTCATGAATTATTATTATCATTAGTATTATTTGAATCATAATGTAATAGTACATAACATACATCTATTACAATATCACATTTGTATGTACCATGAAAAGCATGGTTGGAAAACCTTTTATAACATTTACATGAAAGAAACGAATAAAAATCCTGAAACTTGGATAACCCATCAAAGCCTTATTTCCAAGGGGGGTCCTAATAATATGGAGATCGTAATGAAATGTGAATTACCAATTTACAAAACCGTGGAGAAAAGGGGAAAATTTGGCATAAATAATTTTTACGCTATACTACTTATGGATTATTGTAGCATTATTCTGTTTTAAATTCACATAGTGCTATGCCAAGCCCCTATCTTTCCACGACAATATTAACATATGTGAAGGACAAACTTCAAACTTACTGTGCGACTATACATACATGTATGCCAGAAGTGGTGTTAATCAAATGTGATTTTAAAAAATTCTAAAGAACGTTTCTCAAACTTGAAATCGCAAAACTTTTCCCAAATCAATAACATCAAAACCTATGACTTTTCAACACTTTACACGACCATTCCTCACGATAAATTAAAGACTAAACTTTTTGACACCAAAGACAGTTGCTTTTTCAACAAAGAAGGAAAACGGAAATATTCCTATCTTGTGATCAGTCCTCCAAAAAATTACTTTCTTAAACACCACTTTGATTCCATGCACAAGTACTCTGAAGTTGAAATAAAAGATATGCTAGAGTTCCTTATTGACAATATCTCCGTGGTCTTTGATGATCAGGTCTTCCAAAAGTCTGTTGGAACTCCCATGAACACGAATTGTGCTGAAAAAATTCAATTCGACATTTCGAGATATCGACGACGTCTTGTCTATTAATAATAGTAATTTTCATTCATATGTCGATTCGATACATTCCTGTGAGCTCGAAGTAAAAGACACCACAGAGTCGTCCACTTCTGTTTCATACTTACAGCGTAGATATTTTCTTGAAGGTAGACATTGATGGCAAACTGACAACTCAACTGTATCACAAACAGGATGATTTCAGCTTCTCAATTGTTTACTTCCCATATTTATGTAGCAATATTCCAGTATCACCTGCATATGGCGTTTATATCTCTCAACTGGTTCGAAACGCAAGAACGTGTTCTGTGTATGGTCAGTTTTAAATTCGAGGCAAGCTACTGACAAAAAAGTTGATGATACAGGGGTTTCAACAGTCTCCATTGAAGTCAGCATTTCGCAAATTCTATAGTCGTGATAACGATCTAGTTCATCATTACTACCTATCATTGGGTCAAATGCTGTCTGACGTGTTTCATACCGATTATTAGGCCGTTCTTGGATCACAGATTTTGACTACGGATAACTCCGTTTACCTGAATAGGATATAGGGCTCACGGCGGGTAGGACCGTCGACAGGGGATGCTTACTTCTCCTAGGCACCTGATCCCACCTCTGGTGTGTCCAGGGGTCCGTGTTTGCCCAATTATCTATTTTGTATTGCTTATAGGAGTTATGAGATTGATCACTGTTCGTTATCTTCACTTTGCATAGATAAGATTTAAACCATTTGGTATTTCTTATTCCAATACTTTCAAGTTTTCACATAAAATTTTATCGTCAACCGTGTCAACATTGTCAATAGTCTTTTATAGGACAGACATTCTAAAATCAAGTGAACTAATTTTCTATACAGATGTGAACAGCAAAATAGGTATACTAATGAGAAAGGAAAATTCTTCATTGCTAAATCTATGTTGTATTGCTTATAGGAGTTTTGAGATTGATCACTGTTCGTTATCTTCACCTTTCATGCATATGTTCCTTAAATAAGTTTATGTGAACATTGTTTGGGTATTTATTAAAGCGCTAGAGTGTTTCCAAGTGGTCTGAAATTCAAGTCGTCATGCTATAATGCACTCTGCATACTTTTATCAGTGATGCAATGTACGCGGCGTGAAAATTAAGTTGAAAATTTTGCATGGAAGAAATATTTATCTTCAATTGATAGGGAAGACACGAATTCAATCAATAAAATTCACAGAGAAACATCCATTTGCTTAATAAAGCATAGGATGCGTGGAATTGATGTTTTGAACATTAGGGCTAGAAACCCTGAGGTAGCTAAAAATTTTGAGTATGGCGAAATTATATAGATACATATAATTCATATCAATATGAAAGTCCAATAATCTACATTGACCGCAAAAATCACCCCTGAACTTCACCAGATCAGTTCAAGAACAGTGCTGCATACACTAAAAGAGGTGAACATCCTTCTACGACGTCCCAGATCCACCTCGTTTTGCTCTAACATCACTGATAATTATTATGCAGGCGACACCCAGGGTATCACAAATGGCGATTGGTTTGTTCTTTTAATGAACGAATACTTTTGTTTGTGGTGGTCGTATTTAGATATTCCGTGTTTTTCAATGCTTTTAGGAAGGCGGTGAGTACTTATTTCAAGTAGAGAAAATTGCTTGCAAAAGACCACCTTAATTCGTCATTGTAATGATTATTGAGGGATTCTCTGTTGGGGCAAAATCGTGTCTCCTCTGGTCGTCCACTTTATACGTAAAAACCAACTGGTCACTTCGGGAATGAGAAGGAATTATCAGAAAACGCTAGACGAGCTGCATCAAAGACATCAATATACCATCTATGCAATCCCAATGCACCGACGACATATAGTACGCATTGCGTGAAATACCCAAGATATTGAGCTTGTGATATCCTTCCTGTGTTGATCATTGAACATTTGATATTCCACCTTCCTACTAGACTATCATTGCTAGAGGATGTTATTTTTACTATGATAAAGAAATATTTGCAATTTCACGAATCGTAATTGCCTTCATTTTATGCAAAATGTTCAGAAGTATCAAAAGTCTTTGATATCACAATTTCCCCCCACTAGTAACCCTTGAGATACGTAACTCTTTCAAAACCAAAATATTGTTGATGACAGATCTAACGTAAACGAATTGCAATCAGTAACATGATTTTGCATTGTACTTCAGCAAAACATATTTGCTGAAATGATACTTTATTGTTTATTATAAAATATTGTATGGTATGCTACAATGATCATGTACATGTACACATCATGTTTAATGAAATACTAGGATATTTAAAGAAAAATGAAAAATTTAATGATATAGAAAGAATGATTTTAAAAGTTGCAGCATGCTGACATCAGGCCTTTCTCAGTCTTCATCCTCGATCTATGTTGGGTTCCTTGTTGGTGCAAGGTGAAGATAACGAACAGTGATCAATCTCATAACTCCTACAAGCGATACAAAATAGATAGTTGGGCAAATGATGGATTGACCTTATTGATATTCTTCATTAATGGTAACTCAAAATTTTATTTAAAATGTATAAAATTATATTGTTTCAGGGAAAACCATACTTTGTGTCCTTCCCAGAAAGTTTAGATCTGACCTGCAAAAAAGACACATATTGCAGATTTCCTGTGTATACCACAACGTCAGATCCCGGGTAGGTGATTATGTATAAATCACAGATTCTCTAAATTGTAAGAATGTATAGATCACAGATTCTCTGTGTATGGGCATCAGGTCCCGGGTAGATAAACAATTATTGCAGAATCCTGTATGAGAGACATATTATATATTCCTTATTTGAGCCACGGCATTATGTAGCCATGCATAGATTGCGGGTTTCTTGTATGAATCACAACGCTAAAATCCAGTTTCATAAACAGATCGATATATATTGCACATCAATCAAACTCTTGGTTAGTAATCCTATATTGATAGATGAAAACTGTAAAGATAGCGAACAGTTACCAATCTGCTAGATCCTGTAAAATATACAATCAATAGCAGGGCAAACATAATCCCGTGAAATCACCAGCGGTGAGATCAGATGCTCCCGTGAAATCACCAGCGGTGAGATCAGATGCTCCCGTGAAATCACCAGCGGTGAGATCAAATGCTCCCGTGAAATCACCAGCGGTGAGATCAGATGCTCCCGTGAAATCACCAGCGGTGAGATCAGATGCCTAGGAGGAGTAAGCATCTCCTATTGACCAGCTACATTCCTCATGAGTCAAGTGTCTTGATATGTTAAATGGAGTAACCCGTACTCAAAATCAATACTCTGAAGTTGATATTGAAAAGATGGTGGGATTCCTTGTTGATAATGTCTGCATAGTCTTTCTCGATTTACTATCTGGCGGTAGTTCCAAATTGTGATCCTTTGTTATCTGATCTGTTTTGTGTTCACGTGGGACAGTGTATATTCCATACCTCTGCTTGGGATGGTGTCTTTTCATGTGGCTTTGGCGCGTCATTTGAATGCACCGACGATGTTGTACCTGTTGATAATGTTTCCATTTGTTCATGTGTCGGTTAAGTGTCTTTCAAGGTGGACACCAAGTAGTCCTCCAAATCTGTGTTTTGTATCAATGTTTTCTTGGGCATGAGCGTTGATGTCAGACTGATGACTCGGCTTTGTGGCAGATGGAGTTCGGCTTTTCCATCCCCAGCTTCCAGTGTTTTTGTGAAGATATTCAGGTTTTACCTGCAAATGGTATTTGATTCACCCGGTTGGTTCGATGCACAAGGGGGTAATCTATGCGTGATTTTTGGATCGAGACAAACTGATTCCATATAGCTTGGTGTTACTGGAGATTGGCATATTGTGTAATCTGCATTCTCTAAAACCTATAGCCGTTATAATGAAAATAATTGCGCATACTGCATGTCATTAAGTGAGATGTGTCTGTAGTGTTTCATACCGATTATATAGTCGTTCTGTGCATGCTGATTTCGACTGTGGATTTCTACGTTTGCCTGAACGGGATAGAGGGCACATGATATGTCTGACAATTTAAAGAAGATGCTTACTCCGTCTAGGCACCTGATCCCACCTCTGGTGTGTCTAAGGATCTGTATTTGCCCTATTTTCGATTTTGCATTGTATATAGCATTGAGTTTGATCACTGTTCATCATCTTCACCTATTTTCATTAAAGCTTTTAACACATGAAGCCAAATATTCCAGTTTATGTTTTTATTTAAACATTTGCCGTCCTAAAAGAAGTTATCAAAACATCAGTTAAGTTTATCAAGGTTTCACTGTAGGAATTAAAATGTGGTGACTATAGTAGTTTGTATTGTAATGAAGACCGTTAAGAAAACAAAACATCGTTTGTTATCAGTATATGGATGGTATTTTATTAGTAACCGAATTAAATGCAGCAAAGTTTAAAACCAAACGATTATGATAAACGCATAAAAGTCTAAAATACTTTTATCATGTATTTCAAACATCAAATGTTAAAAACTGCTAAATAAATATTCCCACCACTTTTTCTGTGCAATATGAATCCCTTGTCCTTCTAATGAAACATTAATTCCAGCTGCAACTAATACAACAAATCATAAATTGTAAACCTTCTGTGAATAAACGAGAGTAGTTACAATTTGTGGCGAGTATTTGTCACAATCTATTTATACAATGTGTAAATTACCCCGGCAGAACACAAAGATTCACCAACTGCCTGAAGGGTCATCGGCCTTCAATTGGCAGAAGGCGCACACACGGGTAACCGTTATGAGCGAGACCTCTTGTTACCGTAACAAGAGATAATACCTTATATGAAGAGGAAATCAAGTACTGGCTCAGGTCCTCACTCTATCCTGCCTTTCCTGGTGCCATAGACATGATTAAGCCACAAAACCTCCCCCTGGAACCTCAAGTGTCAAGCCGGCACCTAAGGCAAGCAAATGTGATCCCCACATCTCCCAGTACTGAGGGTGAAATACCCAGAGTTTAGAGCTAGACAAAAGCGAAGTGGTAATCCCCGAGTTCCACCACCCTCGTCCCAGATTGTGACTCTTAAAAATCAAATTACCCAAATCCCACTGGCATTTCATGAGCTGTAATTCAACTAATAGCACACAATAACCGATCTATCCTGTCCTGGCACCCAACTCAAGCAGAGGGAAAGTACGCAACAAAGTCAGAGAGGCAGCATTGAGAAACGGCTGTCATTGGTTCGCATTTCACGGTAAATATTCACAATAATACTAATGCCCGTTAAGGACAGAAATCACACACAGTAATCTTTAGCAGTATACAATGTCACAAATAGTCAAATACTCATGCGATGTTGACACAAGCTAGGAATCAACAACGTCTGCCGCCTTGTGCCATATCAACTTCACCCTCAGTCTGGATCAGTCATGTCACAAGCACAAGTCTCCGAAAACATAAAAATTCTATGGTCGTTATAACGATCTAGTTTTCTAATATAACCTATTATTGGGTCAAATGCAGTCTGACGTGTTTCATACCGATTGTTAGACCGTTCTTGACACACTGATTTTGACTACGGATAACTCCATTTACCTGATCAAGATATAGGACTGACGCAGGTGTGATCGATCGACAGGGGATGCTTATTCATCCTAGGCACCTGATCCCACCTCTGGTGTGTCCAGGGATCTGTGTTTGCCCAACGCTCTCTCTCTCTCTCTCTCTCTCTCTCTCTCTCTCTCTCTCTCTCTCTCTCTCTCTCTCTCTCTCTCTCTCGTATTGCTAATAGGAGTTATGAGATTGATCCCTGTTCGATATCTTCACCTTTCATAAAAGAAACGTAGCCGAAATATGTTCCAAGGAAAATCGGGAAATGTGTGTGGGTGAAATTCTCGGATGGTCTTTTCGTACAAGTGGTTAACGTTATGATAAGAAACCAGGTTCATACACTGTACTAGGCTTGAATCTGTCATACAATACGCTTAGCATTCATGGTCTCAAAAACGCTTAAGTTAGGCAAAGCTACAAAAGTTACCACGCCTGCCCAGTAATTAAAAGCATTTATCGAAGACAGATGTTGATAAATGCCATTTATCTCTCTAGAGGAATCAGGAGCATCGTCAGCACCCCAAACAGTAAGGAAAACGTCACAATTCAGTACAGTCAGGAGCGCATTAATGGAACCATAGAATGCAAAGTTGCACAAGTGGAATTCTTTGCAAGTCAAGTTGGTCCTCGACGAATCTGTTTGAATGCGACTGACAGGTAATGTACATTGATACTCAACAGAAAAACTGAGCATTTTACACTCAAACCAAAATCATAGAACAGTTTTGTCGAAATCTTCACTTAATCAAAACTTACTATGGAATTATAAATATCAATAACGATCTCAAGCATATTTTTAAATATCAAATTCAGAGTACTTGTGTGTAGAATCAGAGTGATGTTATTTTTTGGATGACTGATCACACGATATGATTGTTTCCTTGTTTTGGTTTTATTGAAGAAGCAGCTGTCTATGATACCATGAAGCCTCTTCTTTATTTCATGGTGAATGTATTTAATTTAGTTTTGATGGTGTTGCAACCGTGTCCCACGGGAAGTGAATAGAGAGCGACCGACCGTGGGTTTCCGATGATGGGTGTTGTTATTAGAAAAAGTTTGTGATTTCAAATTACAAAACATTTTTTTGAATGTTTGAAAATCCACATTTGATTTACAAGATGTACATGTTGTGGTGCAGTAGTTTGAAGTTTCACATTCACAGAAGTTAATAATTTAGTGAGGAGTAAAGATAGGGGCTTGATAGAACATTTTCTGAAACCAGGAATGTATCTCTCTGCATGTTGTTTTTGATATTTTGGAATACAATATACACGCATGAGTCCCATTAAATAGAATTTTACATGTGTTTAAAACTGAAGCGTGATTTTGAAGAATTTCATCTTTGAAAGAAACCATTTAAGCGTATTTAACATTCGACGTACTCGGAGCTGATGAACCTTTTGGCGTAACTATCTTGCTACGTGTTTAGTAATGGATAAATATACAGCTTCATATTTTAGCACAAGCATAAATTTGCACTCTTTCTTAAACGCTAATTATTGGAAGGAACGTTTTTCGATCGATAGTGCAAATAAGCCCCATATGCACAATGTGCGGACTGTTGTTGTTTAATAGATACACGTTTTTTCTTACATACAATTTGTAATATAAATATTTATTTTTAGAAATAAACTACTATTATCATTAGAGAATCTTTGTTTTAATTTGCAGCAAATTTTCCTCACAGAGATGTTTGTTTGTTACTGTACAATTACCAGGTACGTTCTGTATCATTCCTTGAAGAGTTTTGCTACGTTTCACTTCACATCTGTATTTACGATTTTAATGCAACTAGATAGACAAATATATAGCAACTTGTGCCTGGTCGAGTCGTTGATTACTATAAGCACGTAACTGAATATACCTGGGATTTCGGATACATTTGAAATAAAATAAGATGTATTCTACCTGACAAACCAGCAAAAGTACAATGGGACCCTACAATCCCTAATTCCCTATTCTGACTTTGTAGCAGTGTCTCAGACAATTGATCATGTGTGTCATTTTCTCTAGACATTTGATCCCCTTTCTGATGTTTCTTGGGGTACTTTACCTACAGCCGGTGACGTCCCAACATGAGTGAAACATTCTCGACGCGACGTAAAACAAAGTACCAATGTCTTTTGATACTTCGTCCGTTTGTTAATGTTCCTTGATACTTGCTCTACTGTCAGAACTCTTGTCTTCCCCCATAGTGTATACACAGTTCGATTGTTCTAGGTCACTCTGCCAACGGTGTACATCCTTATTGAGCCATTATTACCAAAAGTCAGAATTACGATGTTAGGTCAACTAGTACAAGTTATGCTTTAGGACTTTTTCAGCCCCGAAGAAACCAAAAGCATCCTAAGCCTTGCTAATAAGAAAACGCTATTGTGATCATCAGGTGGTTTATTCAGGTTTTTCATTACATTGGTTATTATCAGAGTTATAAGAGTTTGCTACAAAAGTCTTCAGATAATTAGTAAAGCATAATTGCTATTCTGTCGCCTTCTCACATCTCTGGAGTGTTGTTTAGAAACTATGACCAGAGATAGAATATACATTGGTCTATTTTTATCTTCTACCTTTAATGCAAGGTGAAGATAACGAACAATAAATTGAAATTTTTATTAATCAGAAACCTAATACACTACACTCTATATCATCCATATTTACTCCAAAATCGAGAAGTATTAACTGATACAAAGCATTCTCACCAAGTAAACACATCGATTGAGAATAATTGACCGAATATGTATACTAGGTAATAATAGTGTTCCCTTTATTCTGATAAATCCACAAAATTTAAAGTCAGTTAGTGTTTCTATATTGAATATTTCATTCAATTGTGCAGAATACGACATACTTAATCCATGCTGATCAGCTGATGATTTTTAATTTCTATTTGTCAGATCCATGTGCTTCGGAACCTTGTCAACATTTGGGTCGTTGTTCAGCTTTTGATGACAATTCAGGATTCAACTGTGTCTGTACAAATGAATACACCGGGATACTTTGTGAGAAAAGTGCGCTCAGTTTTGTCGCTAAATTGCATACAATAACTTTTTGACAATCTAAGCACTGCTCCTGTTATTTTTTGTGGGGAAAATTTATTAATAGAAGATGCTCTAACGGAAAAAGGAAACTAATTTAATAATTTCATTTAAAGATCCATATACAAACTATTATGCTGCATTATGTATATCGTTATCCAACTTAATGCATTGTCTTTCAATTCAAACATCAAATCACGGATTATGTCCGTTCTGGTTGATACGAACAGCCACTAAAAATAAGGTGGGTGAAAAAAGGTTTCACAAGTCTAATAACGTGTATGACTGTCATTCGTACTGATGCATTCTTCACACGTACGACGCATTAAACGGATCAGTTTATGCAGAAATGCCTGGTGAATGTTTTGCTATATTCGTAATAAAACGATGCAAAGCGTAGCAGGGGCTTGGCTCTTGACGTAAACGTTGTCCCATTTTATTCAAAACATATTCTATCGGTGATAAACCTGGATACATCGCAGGCTAGGGTACCACATTCACGTTTTGCTGCTGTAAACAGTAACAAACAACGTGTGCGGTGTGAGGCTGTAGAATGACGTTATGCTGGTATTTGTGAATGAATGAAATGAAGTGCTGACATACAATTTCGTCATGATAACGTGTACAGGTTAGATTTCCCTCCCCTCTCACCAAAGTAGTCATTCTATGTGTGTAATTCCACTCAAGACCATAAAGCTCCCTCTAACGAATTGGCGGTGCTGAATAACGCAGATGTCAAAGTAACGTTCTCCGACAGGACGGTAAGCCCGAACATGACCGTCATTGCTGTCGAGATGAAATATTGACTCGTCCGTAAATAGAACTTCCACTCTCTTATTGAAACAAAAATATCTGCTACACCCGCTACCCTCACAACACGGTGACGCCAGAGCAGACCAGAACGGATAGCAGGACATCGAGGATGGGCGTTGGTCTTTTGCAATATTTTCCTTACAGTACGAGGACTTATTTGTCAATGCCATGGGATGTTTTAGCGGTCAAAAAAGCCGATTGGAATCAATTACATAAATGTGACGTCCGTATATACAATGTACGTATCTTGCCGACGTGACATCACACGCGCGTCCTGATCGTGGGCGGTTCCGAACGGTTCCAGTTTGCTGATATCATCTCCATAAAGCATTTACGGAGTTAATATGAACTCCAAACACCCATTTTCAATCACGCGAGTCAGCTCTGAATTAAAATTCTATTCCAATTTTTTTTCGGTTACAATACATTGAATACTGTCAATGAATGCTAAGAATTACTATTTGTCGCTTAGGCTCGAAACTCCAGAAAAACGTGCTGTGGCCATTAAGGCGAATCGAACACGATATTTAACAATTGAGTACTCAAAGAATAGTTTTCATGAGTTTTTTTTTAACTCTTAAGTATACACAGTTTCTTTTTCTTTCCGCTAGTGTATTTTTTTTTTAGTTTTTCTGCTGCAATGTAATGATGCATATTTTTCATGAACTAAAGTTTAGTTTTTTTTATTTGATTCAGAAATCAAGGCATGCGATCGAAACCCGTGTTTTTCTAATGGTACTTGCTTTGACGATGGCGTTAATACTCCGCCGTATTTCTTCTGTACGTGTCAGAATGGGAAAACTGGTGCAGTTTGTGAATCTGGTAAGTAATTCTATCCGTAGGTAAAACCAATATATTGATTCCCATATATATGTCACAATAGTCCATTACAACCTGTATTTATGTTTCCCAACGCATGGGAGCATGTGCTGCTTATGATTAATATTTAAGCCAAGACAGACTACTGGCAAAACGTTTCGTCGAAATTCAAAGTTTCGTAAATTATATGGTCATTGCATTGATCTTTACCTTTTTAATGATATGTAGGGGTTAAAGATGCAGTATTTCTCATTGTTGTAAATTTTTTCACCCCAGATCATCTTATTGCCTTGTAATATTTAAAAACGATAAATGAATGATATTATCTACTTTTAAATGGGACCATGTTCGTCAAAAGTTTCAATAGGACAACTTACAATGTCTGTGGCACATTGAATTTTTGTACAGGAAGCAAAAATTCAGGTGAATTTTATTTCTTTGCTTTACGTCCCACGAGTTTTCACTCTAATCGAGACGTCATCAGCTGTAGGTGAAGTTCCACAAAGTTAGACCTATGCGTAACGCTCAGGGACGTAGTGGTGAGGGTTCTCTAACGTGCCAAAGCCGACACGAAAGCTCCGTATTTAAGGTCACATCCAAAAGACTTGTGAATGTCAAGCGTTAGGGGAAGGGACATTCACTACCTATATTGACGTCTTCAGTTTGACGCGGCCATGACAAGAGCGGGGCTTGAACCCACGCCCTCCTGGTTATGAAGTCAACGCACTACCACTAAGCTACCGTGACCGGTTTCAGATGACGTAATTTGAAGATAATAAGAAACTTGGACATACATGCATATAATTGTTATCATTTATGGGAAATGACTTGCATGAGTCATTTGTAGTCATTTTAGTTCTTTAAAAAATGAACAAAATTACCTTTACTATCGCTTTAATAAACGTGGTGGATTTTATTTATTGTTTGTTATGTACTCAGTTTCTGCTATTACAATATAAAAAGCAAATAAATCAATTCTTTTTTATATAGACATCGATCGTTGTTCGTCAAATCCATGCAGCGATACAGAAATTTGTCATCCTTTGGGACAGAATGTCTGTATCACTAGTAAGTATGATAACCATGTTACAGTTAATGCGTCTCATTACATAAGGTAGCGTCAAACTACATTTAATTATCAGAAATATTATATGTAATTACTCTCTTTACGTGATCAAGATATAGGTTTCACTACGGGTGTGACCGGTAGACAAGGGATGCTTACTCCTCCTAGCCACATGGTCCTATCTCTGGAATATCCTCTGATATGCCCAGAGGTCCGTGTAGAAGTAATAAGATTGATCATTATTCTTTATCTTCACCTTTTAATATAATACATACTTATGTCAAAAAAACGAAAAATAGAAGCATTTTTGGATTGAAAATACAATTTTCAAATTATCTCAATAAATATGAACAAAAGGCTCTGATGCATTTGAACGCGGGATCTGTTGGTCAGTAACCCGGTACTTTATCCATTGTGGTACGATGATAGAATAATTTCACAAACATTTAAATCGCTAGCTTCTGACGTAGTGTCATAAACAGTGGAAATCTTGGTGTTTTGATGCCAACTTAATCCAAAGTACATCCTTTTCGATTGTTAGAAATCTATATCTTCATTCCATTAAAAGTGGTAACAATCTTCCTAAGGAAATTTGAATTACGTTTTAGTCGTTAATTTGTATTCTATATTAATTGTGAATTTTGCATTACTGTTTCAGAGAAGGATCCAGGTATGTCTAATTTTGATATCATGTTATTCTACTGTCTTATCATAGTTTCAAAATGTTTCATAGACTGCATAGCGATGCTTATTTTATAAGTATTATTAAATGTACTTCTTCAAGATTTTTGTACTTTGAGGAAAATACGACTTTCTGTAATGAACTGAAGATATTAGACATATATCGTAACGATATAATATTTCTTCAGCTTGAAGACGAGTTGAGCTAAATGAATACACCAACGTGTATGGCTGAGTTACAAATAACGGTAGTTAGATAAATAAAAGGTTCCATGTTCTTCTCTAGATTTTGCATAATTAGATTGAACGCTGTACCTTATCTTCACCTTTTTTCATTTAATGCGATTGTGCTATCATTCAAAATGAAGTGTAAACAATTACACACAGTAAATAGAATATTAAAGTGTCAAAAACTCATAGTTAAAATACTCGTATATACGTTTAAACAAAAAAATCAAATAACAAAAAATGAAATAAAAAAGGAGAGGAAAAACTTGCATAGATATAGAGTACGAACAGGTTACATGAAGATTACGTATTGCTTTCCACAAAGCTTGTAACAACATCGTCTTCTTTTGCTTAGTCTATTGCAATTGTATTTTGAGAAGAACCTGCCTTTAATTCTGCATTTGAGGGCCTCCGTGGCCGAGTGGTTAGAGCATCGCGCTCAAAATCACACGGCCTCTCACCTCTGGTCGGCGTGGGTTCCAATCCCTCTCGCGCCAGTAAGAGAGAAAGTTTCCCAGTTTACTTTTGGAAGGTCGGTGGTCTTTTCCCAAGTACATTGTATCTGAGTTCTCTCTTACACCAATAAAAACTGGGCGCCACCAGATAACTGAAAAATTGTTGCGGAAAACAGCAAAATCAATCATTAATTCTGCATTTGGTGTTTCAGATTTTTTACATTAATTCCCTTTCAAAGGTCAAAATTCGTTTCAGTTTTAAACTCAATTAATATCCCTATCAATGGAACGAATACATTTGAGTTGCCGTACCTATACTAGATTCCAAAACTTTTCGAATGCCCTTACAAAGAGGATACATTACTGATTTTGACTACGGATAACTCCGTTTACTTGATCAAGATATATGGTTCACGATGGTTGTCACTCGTCGACAGGGGATGGTCACCCCTCCTAGACACCTAAGGGTACCACTGGTATATCCAGGGTTCCGTGTTTGCCCAACTTTCTATTTTCTATTGCTTATAGGAATTATGAGATTGATCACTGTTCATTATCTTCGCCGTTCATTACTGGATCTAGTAACTACAAAGCCCACATCTTTGCTACTATCGACAATTTTAATTGTTTTGAAGGGAAATCTTTAGACGCACTCTGCCACACCATACGCCAGAAGTGGTTCAAATTAAATATGGATTCTCATTAATTCCAAAGCACCTTTAGTACATTTGAAATCACATACCATATATTTTTGAAAAATAGATATCAACGGTATTAACATGTATTACCTTTTAACAATTTCCTTTACCATTCCTCAAAATAATCAAATACTATATATCTTGAATTCATAAAGAGCTGCTTTTTTGATAAAAATGGAAGTCGGAAAAATTTATATTTTGTGAACAGTTTATTAGATTATCAATTGGTATAAAATGTATCGTTCTTTGATATTGTGGATTTCACAGCGTGTGGTGCGGTTTTCCGGATCACCACACTGTGCTTTTCTGATTCCGTATCAGTATCCTCTGAAACTGATGCCGTCACAATGACGTCAAAATGCATCAACGCAACGTTATTTGTGGAAAATATTGACCCCGTCAAAAAACAAAACAGCGTACACAAAACATAATTTCATGGTATGTCTGTGTTTTTGATAATTTGGGATACATTTATTATCTTATAACTGTGGATTTAAAATGCAGAAGGGAGTATAAAATAAATTCATCATTACTACAGTAACTTGATCCGAAGAGTTGGATCACGTCGAGTTAACAGGTGCGGATCATCAGATCACACGAGACGCGAAGTTTGATTTGATGACCCGGGCCTGTCAACAAGACGTAATAATATATATGTATTATATGACCAGGCTTGGCATTCTGAAGCTTCTTCATGAGAAGAAATTTCTTGCTGTGGTTTTTAATTGGACATTTAAATATATCGAGGATGATTCGTATAATAACAATATTCATTTTCAGGCATAATTTTATTCAATGTGATCCGGTGGACTTGGATTTAGTCACGGCATTTTTCATATAACTGACCAAAGGCGTTGATTTTAGGCTGACAATTGAATATTGGGGCAGACTTCAACTTCTCCAGGTCATCTTCGCATAGTTATGTAACAATATTCCATTTCCAACTACATACTGGTATAGTGTGTATGTCTCTCACGCAGCAGGGTTAAGATGTCCGGAGTAAAGTTAAAACAAAAATCACAAAATGTACCTCAGTGCATATTATATGACATCACAAAAGTACGTTAAGACATTTAGGTCTATAGTTGTATCGCGGAGAAAATGTTATCCAGTGTTCAAGCTGTATGTTTATAAATCTGTTTGTCAAATTATTAAAAAAATTTCAGTTTATTTTGCTGATATATAAGTCTCATGTTTTTATCTACAGTGTGTGCTACAGTAATCTTTATATTACACTGAGACAGTGAAAACGCCCCGATGAGCATAGTCATTTAGAATAAAGAAAGCCAATCGTGTTTACCTATGGACTGGGCACAGGTGAAAGATGACGATACATGTACTTTATTTTGATCAAGGCATATTCCTAAAGGCAATTAGTTGCAAAATTAGGATTTTGATACGGAAGTTAGGATTCGAGGGGGTGTTGAGGGGGATTTGGTGGTCTTGAAGTAAGAGATGTGGAGGTTCTGTAGCACTGTTTGAGTAAGCAGGCTGTCATTGGTCAGTGTGCTCTCTGCTGTTTTTCATCCCAGTTGTTGGATCTATCTTATGCTGGTTATGAATGCAGAATACAACGGATGTAACCGCCCAACAGGGGGGTGTTTACTGTCCCTTAATCACATGCTCCCACCTCTGGTGATTCCAAGTACCCGTACTTTCCCCGTTATCAACTCTGAATTATGTTTGGAATTGTAGGATTGACCAACATTCGTTGGCTTTGCCATTTTCGTACATTAAAGTGTAAGAAAGATTACTGGGCTATAGTTAACAACAAATAAATGCATTAACGTAAAAGTTAAACGACTCCAAGCTATAGCTTACCGTATATACTCGCCTATAAGTCGGTTTTTTGGGAGTCAAATTTTGGTCCAAAACTCTATGTCCGACTTATAGGCGCGTCCTAAAAAGATTGGTATTTTTCTGGGCGGTGTAATGTAGTGTTTTTTAAACAACTCCGATGATTATCATGGACTACCACACAAATGATTATTGTTCACAAATATTTAGACATATTGTGTTGTTTATGTATTTTAAAATCATGTATAAAGTACAAGTATTTATATATTTTTATCTAGTTTAAAATTATTTATATACCGGTAACTAATACTTTCAATTCAACTAATCTATCGTTTATCGGTAAAATTGAATTACGAACCCGATTTAATATTGAAATATTCATATGTATACCGGTTGAAATATATTTCATAAAAGATCGAATATTGTTAACAGATAATTTAGATCATCATTCTTGACTCTTAAAAAGTATATTGCTCATACAAGGAATTATACCGGAATCCCACAATAACAGTTTTCGCGAGGCGCGTGCCACTAAGTAAACACGGTGTTAGGTACTGGTCATTAGGAGACCATAATTGCTTATATAAACAAGGGATCATGGTCCATCATAGATCAAGGGATGCGTTTAAACCCCAAACGGATATGGCTTGGATATTGAACACCTCATAATTATTAATTTCTCAAAATATGTTTTGAAACATAGGTAAAAACACTAGAGCATTGATTTGAAATTGTCAACCTATTCTGACAAAAATTTGTACCGACTTATAAGCGGGTCAATGACAAATTCCTACAAAATGACCTTAAAAAATATAACCGACTTATAGGCGGACCGACTTATAGGCGAGTATATACGGTACAAAACATATTTGAATTTTGCTACTTAGGATAAGATTTTATGAAAATAATACAGGTAGCCGTGTTTTTGTTACAACTGTTTCTCTGAATTTAGAGTCATATACTTGTAAGAAACTTCAAAGCACATATAAAACATTTATACTTGAAATATTAACATTATGTTTTGTTCATATCGCTTTCTTATTCACTCTTTGAAATGTGGTGGCATTGTGGGTAAACTACTTTAGTATCGAGGATGAAGTAGCTGTTATTCTTTATTTTCTTCAATTTTCAATTGTTATCAGGATTAAGTTTGTAGATATGTATTTACCAGAGAAAGAACCCCATCCAAAAGTAAAGTATTGTATGATGATAAGAATACATACTAGACTTTCCTAGATATACCAATGTCTTGTGTTTGTTAATGATAGACAAAATATTATAATTACAGACAGCAATACTCTAGTGTTATCCATCATGCACTGAAAAGGAACTTTCTGTAAAATCATTAAAATATATCGATAAGCTATGGTGATGCCTAGAATGAACACTTGTAAACAGATTCGTTGTTCATGCTTATGAAATTGATGGACCACTCCCAGGTACAGAACCAATTTAGATTGAACAAAAGATTAGATTAAATAATGTAATTGATATAAGCCTTCTTGTTATCCTTAGTTGTTTGCCTGAGTTCTTCATCTTGTCAGCTTAGTACTACATCTGTCTGTGTCAAGGATTCCAATGACAACCCAAAATGTATGTGTGCTTTGGGCAGAGATAGTGATGGAACCTGCAACACATGTAAGAATAAAGGCACCGAGAGTACAACTCAAGAATACATAAGTAGATGTTTAGAATTCATTCTTCGTTTACTACTGTCTGATAAATGTAACAACTTGTAAATTGTACTTAATCGTAATTTTACGACATTTCTTCTTGCGAAAGTTATCACTAAAGTATCGAAAATTACATTGTGAAAAACATACCAACGTCATTTACTTATACTGTTATTTATGCATTGTAGATAGCAGTTTGTACATGGTGAATTCAACCTCTGTAAGTTTCGGGGAATTGATTTAAACCATTATGGTATTTCTAATTCAATCAAGATTAGCACTTATGTCTTAGTTCATGGCATGCTCAAAGCAGTATGTATGGATATAAATTGGCTGAGTTACATTGTATGGTGATAATTTGGGTTAAAAATACTTGCTTGTTTTGGGTCCTTTATTATCGACACGTCCTTAGGTGAAGTGGCTTAAGTTTGACTTATGTATGATACTTAGCGGCCTTGCCATGTGTCGTTATTGTGTCAACGCCTACCATGATATGGAACAACCGTTATCGTTTCGCCAGATCAGAAATAGCCTCTCTTTTAAATACAGCGCGTGCGATGAAGAATCAGCTATTTCTAGCGTTATGTTTTACGTGTTTAAGTTTTCAAATACAAGCACTCTGGGTCACGATGCAACCTCTTAACCATTTAGCTACAATGTAACATGGTCAGTTGATCTAGAAAATTACTAGCTTAACATTAAAGTTTATATTGTAATAGGTGTCTAGGTTTAAAGTATGAGAAAGAATTGGATATTGATATGATGCCAATTTTGTTGTTGTAGACAGTTTGCCATGCCTTCACGTACGAATTTTGTTGTTATATATGACTGTCACTTCGGAACCAGGTCATGGATTTGATTTTCGAATGAAGCGCAAATTTAAACGTATGATGTTTAATATATGTCGCGTTTGTTGTTTCCCTAAGCGCACGTTATATGTGAGGATCCCCGATTTTGGGATACGATCATGGACGTAATGTTTCGGTCAAAGGTTGTGGTGCTACATTTAACGCCGGTGGGGTCTCTACAAGAGTGAAAAAATGTCAAAATGGACAACAAATAACATGCAAATATATAATATATATTAAATTAAAATCAAACGTATATAAAACGTGATCGCATGTTTTAGGTGAATTTGGAACTTCTGATCAATTAGCAATCTCTTGCTTATTTCATGGTTTAAATGATTAAACTAATTCATATCTTTAACAAATATTGAAATTTATTCTTTCAACAGCGAATACATCTTTTTCTCTCAAGCATAAAATCGTGCAGCGTGGAAATATTTAATGATTCATTGATATAACCTCTGGAAAAGACGCATCCCATTATTCCAATGAGAGATATGCAGTAAATGCATTTCCGTATATTAAGTTTATTTTCATTTGGTAAATTAGATTCACCTGTTGACATATTGAAGTTAGGACTCAATGAATTGTAAAATAATGTTTTGTACCTAGCCCCATTTCGTACCTCCAACCCCAGGACTGGGAACCACTATTCAGTGCGATACAGGCCAGCATGATTGTCAATTTTCTGCGTTTATACTTTCAAGGTTTGTACGAAGCCTGTGTTGATTGATGGAAACATTAGTATTGTTATGCTGTAAACAGATAACATTTGAATGATGTAATCTTTTAAACTTTTGACAAATACTGTATCAAGCATATGCCACTTTCTAATTAACATGGATGTAATGATGATACAGTGAGGCAGCAAAGGTGTCATCTTTTGGTGGTAACAAATTGGGAACTTTCACTGTGGATGTGACAGACTGCGTCAAAGAAGGAAGCGAATCAGTCTGCAAGGCAGTGATAAAACTCACCAAGTCCTCAAACACAAAACTTGATCATACGCCAAAGGAATACGATCTCTGTCTGAACGTAGCTAAGACTGCAAGGTAGGTAGAACTTTCTTTATAGTTGAAGTTTACTCTTATGATGCATTACGTCTGATCAAATACAAAAAGTTATACATTTTTAAATTTCAGTCCACTAATATTTACTGACAAATCTTGTGTCCGCGTTATGGTACAACCAAAAGGTTAGTTTACCTCTATAAAGGTAAGTTATATTTTGAAGTTCACTGTTTCAGTTGAATGCGTATTGGTTTACAATTCATTTCCTTCAGTTTAATTTTAATTTTCAGCTAGGGGTACCGTAAGTATTCAATATATCAATTCTGTGTACAAGACCTTATTTATTTTTGTATCATTCATGAAATATATATCATATATTTTGTTTGAATCTTTGTTTTCAGCCTACAGCCAGTGCATCATGTAAATTTGCTGAGGGGACACTTGAAAAAGAATCCACTATCGGATGTAAAAAGGGAGTCCCCTGTCATTTCTTTGTGTATACTTCTCCTCATTCTAATAGTAGCTGGTAAGATGCTGAAAAGTCGCATTTAATTCTATCTCACGATAATTGTCTTTATGCCTCCAATGAGAAGAAACCGTCCAAGCAGTAACAAATAACCAAACACTGTAATGCAGTTTTGTCGAATATGTCATTTATTGAATGACATACGGTAAATTGTTAAATAAAATGTATAACAAACCATTAAGGGGGATCACCTGAATAAACAATACCTGCTGAAACATGTACCTAGGTGTCAGGTAAAGTGTGACCCCCCTTTGAGACTGACTAGATAAATACATGTAGTGAAAGTACAATTACAAGTTATAGAGTACATGGAACATGCATACAATACATACATAAATGAGTTAATCCTTGGAAATTTTTGGACGCCTCCACGGATTAACTCATTTATGTATACATTGTATGAATGTTCCATGTACTATATAACTTGTAATTGTACTTTAAAAATAGAGTGAATTATACTAAGTATAAGTGAACCAAACTGTTATACTAAACAATTCAGTGTTGATGCTTTACTGAGCATCATTGTAGGCCATATGAAACCATGTACACATGCAGTGGTAACAGTACACATATAAAACACAAATGCATGTTGCTGTAAATGATTTCAAGCTAATTTGTGTTGCGCTGATTAACCTGTAATCATTAAAGTGAACGTTATCCATAAGGGAGGCTATATCATTTTGTATGCATAGAACCCCAACTTATACTGGCCTGAATTGACGTGAGTGCACAATAACTGCATTCCTAACACTCCTCCAATATTTAAATACGGAGAAAAGTACATAAACTCCCCAAGTCTTCAAACATACCAGTGTCCTCGGAGACATATGAGTTTTCGCAGAATCAGGATCCACCCCGCCATAGACCAAGCGATACTGCAATCAAATGTACGTAAAAAAGTAACTTACTCGAATATCACTGCTTCCAATGTAATGTAGGTAACTAAACCTGTATACTATCAAAGCGAGGAATATCACGATGAATCAATCGTTCCACAGCGCCAAATTTGTTTTATTTTCACAGCATAATAACAGGCTTTGGAAAGTTTGGAAAAGGACGCTTGAAAAAAGGACGCTATCTAAACAAATAATTTGATTGGCTCAAAATCCGTTGCTATCCCACGGTGTAAAAATTTACAAATTTCTCAAAGCGGCATAAATTGAATTATCTGTTGATAATATTGTTTTTTCTATCCTCTATAAAACCAACAACAACAAAATACTCACAGGGAATGATCATTTTGGCTTTCAAAATTGTTGATGCCCTGTTGATTACATTAAATAACAATTAATAATTCTTTGTTCATATGTTTGTGTCTTTGTCTTTCTGTCTGTCATATTGGTTATATGCCTCTATGTCCCTCAACATTTTTATTTTTAAAATCAAAACACCCAGAGTTAGTAAATGTACGTGGTTAATGCTCAGTGAAAAAGTCACCTGTATACTCTAAGGTCTACAAAGCACATTTTAACGTCATTTTCACATTTTGTAGTATGTCCAGGGGTCCGTTTTTGTAAATGTGTACTCTTTATAGAACTTATATGAGATTGATCATTGTTCGTTATTTTCACGCATTCATAAGAAATATGAGCTTGATTTGCTTTAGTGAAAGAAGTGAAGATAATGAACAGTGCTCACTCTCCTCATAACTCTATAAAGAATATAATACGTTCAAAAGGAAAAATGCCTGAGGATTGTAAGAGATACAAATGTGTATTAACTCTTAAATTGTTCAATCTGCAGCCTTAGTTAAGGGACGTAAATGAGAAAGAAGACATCCCCATGTTTTGTGGTGCGAGGTCATCAATCAAATTCTGAGTAATTAACAGTAAGCCCAGCATGACTATGCATGTAAAGGGTTGATCATTATTTTAGCCTTTGTTAGCTTTCATTTACACCTTGTCAAAATACAGTGTATGGATACCAAAAAAGATACAATTCATTATGCTACAATTGGTACTAACTCCAAGCAGTCTGTAATTTTCATTGAATTTAATTTCAGCGCTACTATGATCACTGACAACGAGTATGTGGCTGTGTATAAACCTTTGTCATTCAGCTCGCCTGGTTTATGTCGATATGAAGTAGTTAGCACTAACACAACTACGACGGGAACGAACAAAATTTGCCTAAAGCCCTGGTAAGATGTAGCTGATTTTAGAATATGAAATCGTCATTATGATCGTCTTACCGGCAAATACAATATGTCTTTATGTCGTATGCTCTTTAACGTCTTTTTATTTTGATACATCTTTCTAGAAGTATTGGGCTTTTAGAGCGGCGCGACGCATAATCATTTCAAAAAATGTTAATAGTAAAGTTCGAATAGGATCAACCGATGAACAGATGAGGTCATTCAGGTCAAATACCGATTGTGAATACATCCCTGAGGAATATTCAGTGATATTTTATTAACAGTCTCACCTGATATATAAGGTCACTAAGACTATAAATACCAATTGGGAATAAATCCCTGAAGAATATCCAGTGGTATTTCATTAGCAGTATCATGTGATAGATAGTATAAGAGGAATATTAAAATCCCGTATTAGACACGTCAAAACAAAAATACGTACCATATATCCTTCTAAGTGATGAAAGAATTAGATAGGTTACATAAAGAATATGTTTTGGTTCCAGTTGACAAAGCTTGTAGCAACAGTGTCTCTGTTTGTTTGTAAGGCTCATTATTACAACTGTAATTAATTTCACATTTGGTAATCGTTCTTATACTCCAACTGCCCTGTCAAAAGATGAATTTCATCAAAATCATGCTTCCGTTTTAGACACTTTTAATATCACAATCAATGAGATGGATGGATAACTACCGCAACTATACTGGATTCCTAAACTTTACAAAAACCCTTACAAAGAAATATAGATTGTGGGATCGAGTAAATGTTTTACCAAGCCTCTATCTTTGCTCCTCACGAAAATATTAACAGCTGTGAAGGAAAAACATCAAACGTACTGTGTCACAACATATGCCAGAAGTGGTGCCAATCAATTGTAAATTCTAAACATGAAACATCGTATATATAGATAAGATATATATGATATAAAACATAAAATTAATAAGTATTTTCATATTCCTCTTATCCTATATATCAGGTAAGACTGTTAATAAAATTCAAATCGACATCTAGATTATATCGACATTTATTAACAATGATAATTATCATCCATATGTTGATTCAATATATCCCTGTGAATTTGAAAGACACCACAGAGTCGTTCACTTCTGCTTTGTACTTAGATATTTTATTGGAAATAGATGTTAACGGCTAACTAACAACTCAACATCATAACAAACTGGATGGTTTCAGCTTCTCCGTTGTCAATTTCCTATATTTATGTAGCAGTATTACATTATCGCCGGCATATGGTGTTTATATTTTTCAACTGATTCGATACCCAAGAGCTTGTTTTGCGTATGGTCAGTTTTTATATCGAGACAGGCTATTGACAAACAAGTTGATGGTGCAGGGTTTCAACTGTCTCGTTTAAAGTCAGCATTTCTCAAATTCTATTGTCGTTATGACGATCTAGTTTGCCAATACAACCTATCATGGAGTCAAATGGTGTCTGAATTGTTTCATATTGATTATCACGCCGTTGTTGGCACACTGATTTTGACTACGGATAACTCCATTTACCTGATCAAGACAAAGAGTTCACGGCAGGTGTGACCGATCGACACGACATCTTACTCCTCTTAGGCATATGATCCCACTTCTGGTATATCTTGGGGTCCGTGTTTATCCACCTCTCTATTTTGCATCGCTTGTAGGAGTTTGGAGATTGAACACTGTTCGTTATCTTCACATTTCATTTCCAAAATTCTAAAGAACTTTCTGTAAATTTGAAAGCGCATAACCTTTCTCAGATCAACATCAAAAGGTATGACTTTTTAACACTTTACACGACCATTTCCCACGATAAATCAAATACTAGATGTTTTGACATCATAGACAATTGCTTCTTCAACAAAAATGGAAAAAGGAAATATTCGAGTCTAGTTATTAGTCATCTAAAAATTACTTTGTTAAACACCAATTTGATTACACGTACAAGTACTCTGAAGTTGAAATAAAATAATATACTGGAGTTCTCCATTGACAATATTTTCGTAGTCTTTGGTGATAAGGTCTTCGAACAGTCTGTTGGAATTCCCATGGACACAAATGGTGCTCCTTTGTTAGCTGACCTGTTTTATATTCTTACGAAGCAGAAGTTATTCTAAAGCTTGTACGCGAGAAGAAAAATGATCTTTCTGTGACCTTCCATTGGACACTTGGATATATTGACGACGTTTTTTCTGTTAACAATAATGATTCTAATTCATGTCTATTCGATATACCCCTGTCACCTCGAAATAAAAGACACCACAGAGTCGTCCGCTTCTACTTCATATTTAGATACTTTATTGAAAAGGGATATTAACCGCAAATTAACAACTCAACTTCATGACAAACGGGGTGATTTCAGCTTCTCCATCGTCAACTTCCCATATTGATATAGCAATATTCCATTTTCACCTGCATATGGTGTTTATATATCTCAACTGATTCGATACACAATATATTGATTTGCGTATGATCAGTTTTTAAATCGAAGCAGGCTACTGACAAAGAAGATGACGGTGCAGAGGTTTCAATTGTCTTGTTGAAAGTCAGCATTTCGAAACTTCTATGTTAGTTATAAAATGTACCAATACAACTTTTAATTTGGTCAAATGCTGTCTGACGTGTTTCATACCGATTGTTACGCCGTTCTTGTGCACACTGATTATAAACTACTGATAACTGTTTACCTGACCAAGATATAGGGCTCACAGCGGGTGTGACTGGTCGAAAAGGATACTTACTCCTCCTAGGCACCTGATCCCACCTCTGGTATATCATGGGGTCCGTGTTTACCTAACTCTTTATTTTGTATTGTTTATAGGATTTATGAGATTGATCACTGTTCGTTATCTTATATTTAAGTTGCAGATGTCGCATTTATTCTTTCAGTCTGAGAGGCGAATCCCGCTGCTTTCTGTTAAACGTGAATGACATTCGGGATCGTAAGTCACAAAAATCGCTAATCTGCATTTACATGATTTAACATTCAGTTTTTAATAAAAAAAAATTCTGAAAACAGAAAACCAGCATTAAATTCTATAAGAGAAAATCAATATTTTGAAATAGCATGCATTAAAGAACTGCGAGTCTAAACAGTATCTTAGCATACCTAGGAATATTGGTAGATCAATGGAATATAATGAAGACTATTAAGAAATATTATTATAGAGTTATTTCCACAATTTCCATAAAATATTGTATCTAGCATTTATGCTTTTCAGAATGTTTATCTAAACCATGCCAGAATGATGGAGCTTGCCAAACACTACCTAATGGGGATCTGAAATGTCACTGTACACCACAATTCTGGGGAAAATATTGTCAAAAAGGCATTCCAATAGTTTATAAATCATATAATAGATGCAGTTCAATTCATCGTTGAAATGAAATATAACAAACGATGAAATCGACAAAAAGAAATACAGTGTAAAATCATGCAAAATTGAAACTATATCAACGTTAAGTGCGCAGATTCTTAGATCATTTTCTGTTTAAATGTATATTATATACATATATGTATGACTGTTGAAAATGATACATGTATCTTGTTTTCATTATCATTTTCACTAGGATTTTGCGACAGTAAGACGAATTGTAATAACGAGGCTGTATGTTACAAGGTCAACAATGACGTGACATGTCTCTGCAAACTAGGCTATACCGGGTCCACATGTTCGTTTGGTAAATAAAATTCATGACTACATTTTTCTTCTGATTTCTAATTTTGTTGGTACGAAAATAATTAATAATTGATATACATGTGTATTCTCAGTAAAAAGGAAGGACAAAATTCTATGTTAACAAAAATACCATTTTTTTTTCAGATGCCAATAAAAACCTTACAAGTACCAATGACAATGGGGTTGGTTGACGTTCAAACACTAGAATTTATATGTACCGTATTTATATTTGAATCTAGATAGATTTTTCATTAATGCCATCTTTTTGAAGGGTCATTTTACCGAGATGGCGCTTTTGGAGAGAGTGACGTGTTACCTGAATATTCCTTGTACAATTTCTTTCAGTGTTACTAGAAACATCCATCACATGTAAGATCTATTCTCTTGAAAATTTATGTAAGTTTTCATCTACCTATTTCCTAATCATTCGTTTTACCAATTGAAATATTGTCGGATGAATTTTCTTGAATAACAAAACCCTAATATGAGAAACGCAAAGCAACCTTCTTACCTAACTATTTCAAATGATCTTGATATCCTTGTAAGCCATAACAAATCTCAAAAATATGTTGAATTACATATCTATTTCTTATTCTTCAGGCCCACTTTAGTCTTAGGATCGATAGACAGATCATTAGATGTTTCTGAATTAGGTTTACAGCCATTGTCTTCATCACAAACGGTTCTAAATGGTAAAATGGTCGTCATTGGATCGGATTTAGGACTGAAGACATTATGTATTGATTCGGTCAACACACCTGGGTATGTATGAAAGCATGGTGGGTACAATCATTGCCATTAAATCTGGGGGAAAAAAACCCTGAAAACGTTGTCTTCGTTCCGTAAACACACCTAGGTTAAATATAAAAATATGATCTGCATTAATAAAAAATAACCGAAGCCGGTTTTTCCCTTCTAGTTGCTGCCAAAATTTCGATATTCTAAAGTTGTTGTTTTTAAAAGGATTGTCATTTTGATATTGTATGGCTCTATTTTATGATAAGAATATTTGATAGAGTAAATTCTAGTCACAATCAATAACGGTTTTGTATTTCCAGAAATGGTAAAACTGAAGATGAAATCTGCTTCAAGATAAACGTTATCAACGGTTAGTAGGCGGTACTTGAGTTCGTTTTAAGCGAATGACACTTAAAATGATAAGATGCAATACTCCATCTCTACTTATCATGCTCATACGTCTTCCAGATTAGAAGGAATAGATCTGTGTAGTTTTAAATTTAAATGAAATCCATTATTATTTCCATATAGCATACAATCTCAAATGTATTAAAGTATGTTTATTTAAATGATGTTTTTTCCCCAGGAAATTCTTTGAAACCTGATGAGGTAAATTTTTTGAATTTTCTTCTACATGTATATCTAAAAAAAACATCACTAAGATGCAATTATCCTTTTATAATGCGTGCGACCGTGTGGGTGTGGGTTTGTGATGTGATATATACATATCGTTTTGTGTTGAATAGTTGGAGCCTCATTTTGTATCACCGACGTTTCCAAATGAAACAATTTTTCAATGCCAACAACACGATCAATGCCATATCAGTTTATGGGCCAAAAACAAAATCATCAAAAAAGACTGGTAAGTATCTATTCATCAGTGTTATATGATTGTGAGGATCGTATATATTTTACGCATTGTCTTGTGGATATCAGATTTTGGTATTAGTATCACCATAAAAAGAAGATAACGAATAGTGATCAATACCATAATCCTTACAAGGAATACAAAATTAAGTGTAGGAGAAATACGAATCCCTGAACATATCAGAGGTGGGAGTAGGTGCTTATGATCAGTTGAACGGTCACATCCGCCGCCAGGTCCATATCTACTTTCCTCACGATTTCAAATAAAAACTCTTCAGGTTATTACAGTACACACACTATTCGATAAGAACATTTTCATGATACTTTATGAGATCAAAGCTTCAGAGTTCACGGCGGGTGTGAAGATAGAAATTTCGTATATAAAATTGATTAAATTTCAAAATCAATATTCAAAGCAGTGCAAACATTGATTTTATAAAGGTCCTTGTTATTAGGTTATTGAAGCAGAAGTCTGCTACTTTAATTCAATCAAGTTAATTATAACAAGCGTATATTTGGGCAGCTAAATGCTGAATTCCAAGGGTAAAAGATCACATTTAACTCCATATACCTAACTAAAATAAAATAAACTCCCACGTTGTCTTTGATTTTGTGAATCACCTGACGTGTATGATTGCATACATATATGGTGCATCACTTACAGAACACTTGTGTGAGTGGTAGGTCATAGATTTGAACCCCTCTCTTCCCATGACCGGATCCTATGTAAGGTGAAGATAACGAACAGTGATCAATCTCATAACTCCCACAACCAATACAAAATAGATAGCTGGGCAAACACGGACCCCTGGACACACCAGAGGTGGGATCAGGTGCCTAGGAGGAGTAAGCATCCCCTATTGAGACGTAAAAATAAGTAGGGCTTTCTCCTCCTTCAAATCCTCAGCATTTAGAAGTGAAACTTTTTAATGAGACCTTTGAAAATGAAATATCTGCCATGATGGACTTTGACGCTATACCGTCATTGTCAAGTCCCCAAGTCTAAATGTTTGAAACTTCAGTAACAGTTTATGAAGTACCTATATGAGAGAAAAACAGATATCAATGAGATGTTAAACAAATGAATAAGAAACATAAGGCTTGATATCTAGTATTATTGGAAACCCAAGGTTTACCATTTTCTTTTCGCAGAAAACCATTTGAAGAGGCAATAGCGTATGAGAAAGTAGATAGTTTTAAATTCGTGCTACATTGCCTTTATTCCCTCAAGTATCTACTAATATGTATGTAAGGCATTGCATAATCCATCCATACCTGATGAGTGATTTCTGAATTATTAGGGGTTGTGCTGGTTGAATTCAGTATCTGACAGTAGTTTTGCCATATCGAGCAATAAACAAGGCGATATTCAGATTCATTATCTATTGTCGTTTTATATTTTTATTTCACAGTCCAGTTCTCAAGGTAGACAGAACGACAGAGGATGGAGTGTTCGTGTTTCCTCAGGCTAATAGTACTAATGTACCCTGTGTATTTGATGCAGTCGTCACGATCAGCAACATCACAAGCCTTGGTCTCTGTTTTTCATTGGTTGGTGATTCAGGGTGAGTGTAGATTACTTCTGTGTTTTTTTAACATTATTTCATTCATGAAATATATAATTGTATTTATGATAAGATGAAGATAACAAACAGTGATCAATCTCACAAGTCCCACAAAGAACACATAATTCAGAGTAGGACAAAACGATCCCCGATACACACCAGAAGTGGGATCATGTGCCCAGGAGGAGCAATCATCCCGGTCACACCCTATATCGGACAAACGGAGTAATCCATAATCAAAATCAATGTGCAAATGGCCTCAACTAGTATGAAATATGCCAGACAGCACTCCATCCAACAACAGGCTGCACTGGCAAATTTTACAATACTTACAGAAAATTGCATTTCACTCCTATTATTATAACCCTTTTAAATCTTTTTTTCAATACAATTATGAGGACCAAACTTTTGACTTGGGTCTAGTGACCGAGGGTGATACGCACTTCGCAAATTATAGTCGCTTGAATGATATAATTTGCAAATACAACATTTAGGTTGAATGTTGTCTGGTGTGTTTTATACGAATTGAAATTCATATGCTGATTTTGACAATGCAGCATTTACCTGATCAAGATAGAGGGCTCACGACGGTTGCCACAGGGCACCTGGTCCCACTTTTGGTGTTTATAGGAATCCATAGTTACCCTTCTCTGAATTGGTTCTCTTTATCAAAAGTGACGAAATCGAACAGTGATCTTATAAATCCCATACATAATACAAAATTAAGAGAAGGGCAAGCACAAAACCATAGACACACCAGAGATGGTATCAGGTGCCTAGGAGGAGTATGCATTCCCTGTTCACCGGTCGTACCTGCTGTGAGCCCTATATCTTGATCAGGTAGACGGAATAATCCGTTGTCCAAATCAGTTTGTAAAAAACTATCTAACAATAGTATGAAACACGTCAGACAGCATTCCACCTCCAGGTTGTACATATATATACAAATAAAATCATTTATAAGAATTTTAAGGATAATCCTAATCATTGGATTTGTGAGATTGGTCACTCGTCATTATCTTTTTGATACAAGCTTAACGAGGATAAACTTTATTTCTGATGATATAATACAAGCCAAATATAATACATTTACCGAATGTGAACTGCGTGAGAAGATACCTGGTAGCTGTAAATGTGGACTAACTGTTTCACATCACAGATTAACAAAGAAACATCATCTTCTATTAATGTCTATTTCAAGTAATACACGTATCACAGCTTTATTTACAGAATTTTACTTTTACTTGCAGGACTAGCGTCGACGAACGTTGCTATACAATTCATGTTGTACGGAAAACATCAGGTACATTTACGTTTCATGTGTAACTTTATAAACAGTCAAAAATGGCAACAATACTATTGGCTGACTGAGCACATTGCCAACGAGTACAATAGAGATATATTAAACATATAGTCAAAATTGAAAACAGTGGCCTACTGAATACATAGTCAAAAATAGGAACATTGAACGGACAAACGCATAATCTGCAGTGACAATAGTGACTGTCTAATGCATTCAAAATAACAACAGCGACTCAATATACAACTGTGATAGCTTGAATGCATAGTCAAAAATGGCTAAACGAAGTCAAAATCGACAACGGCGACCGGCCGTACAAAGTAAATACAGTCAATGTTTACCAGATTGGCCGGATTTAGGTTTAATAACGAAAATAACGACCGGTTAAACGAATGATCAAAAGTAACATTGATCACTTTAACGTAGTAAATTTACAAACTTGACTGGATAACCACATAGTTAAAATTGCTTTCATTATATTAGTTATTATTCTGTGATTATTGAAGATAAGCTAATTTTCCATTCGCAATCTCATAATTGGCCAATGAAACATGATTTGTAGCTCACCAACACGATCACTTAATTGTATTGTTAGTATATTATAACAGAAGGTAAAGCAATATACGGTATTTAATCATCTTTCCTATAAACCATTCTTTATGCCATTTGTATATTTGTAATATGTAACGAAAATCATATTTGTCTGCATGCGTCATATTATAGTTCCTCTTTTTGGTGAAAGGCGTCGACATGTTTTATTTTAAAAGTGTATGCTAAAAATCTTTTAATCTTCTCTATTCATTGAAAGCTGTCTATGTGACGTGGTCTTTATGTCTCCTTCAGTCAGTTAAAGTTGTCAGTACCTGTCTTGTATAATAAATTTCTCGATCTGCTGATTCAGTGAGAGGCGTATGTGCGGGTGTGTCTTGTTACAACGATGGGTTCTGTGATGCACGAATGATGAATGCAAATTGTCGGTGTAGATCTGGATTTTCCGGCCAAAATTGCTCAACAGGTAACTTCATTTCGATTCTTTCACGGAATATGTACATGTAATGGTGACAAACGACATTTGGAATTTTAATTTTTACCATGTATGCTTCTTGTGAAATCCATTATATAGAGGTACTAATAACCGATTACCTAGCTTTTAGAATACAAGGAATATTGATATCCCTTTAGGTGTCCCCTTGACAAAAATCTACGCATAAAAATCAAATTCCTTTAAACTATATCATTTCATTTAATATTTTCAATCTAAAAAATTATAACATTATGGAAAGAAACGGTAAACTTGAATTTAAAAGAACACACGAGTAATATGATCATAAGAATACATCCCAGTATCACATGTCCCTGTACCAAATATTCATTAAACGGCAGCAAAGGTAATGTAATCAATAACAAGGAGAAAATAACGTACAGATTACAAATTCAAAAACAGGGTAAACACGGGACCTCTGGACACATCAGGTTCCTAGGAGGAGTAAACATCCCCTACTGACGGGTCACACCCGCGGTGACCCCCTATATCTCTAAGGAAAACGGGGCAAACTTTAGTCAGATCAGAGATCAGAATTGTTTTTAAAAGTACTATTTGGAATATCAACGGTGGCTGGTTTAGGATCATTGTAAAGTATCTCATTAATCAAAGAAAACAATTGAGAGAAGTGCAAACACAAACCCTGGAAACACCAGAGATGGAGGCGGTTACGTAAGGGGACGAAGCGCCCCTGTTCACAAGTCACAACCTGAGAGTGTCTGATCCGTTATTAAAATCAGTACAATATAGAGATCACGACATCACAATTAAAATGATACGCGTAATAAAGCATTCGAATTAATGACAGATTTAAAATCAGTACAATATAGAGAACACGACCTCACAATCAATATGATACGCGTAATAAAGCATTCCAACTAATGAAAATTTATAACATCTACAAAACTTGTTCTGTATTTTAACGTATTTTAAATTTGGCGTAGTCGGAGCTGATGCACTATTCGGTGAAATTATGATTAACGCTTCGTGTATGTATGATACTGTATAGGGAATGTCATATTTAATGCAGTAATAAGTTAGCGCTCTTGGTTCACTGCTAAAATTTAGATCCCACTAAAATAAGCAAACGTACAATAACAAGGTGCATTTTTAATGCTAACCATGTACTCAATTGACCTCCCTATTTGAAAACAAATATTATACTGAATTATTTTACCAAGTTATTGTATGAAGTGTAAAATTGGGGTATTCTAGATGCTGGAGAAGTTCAAGGAGATAAGAATTACTATCCTGGAAGCGTAAGTTAGAATATGTTTAATGATATAATCACTGCAATCATTACCTCAATATAATTATAAAACGTCAGTAGCAGTACTCATTATTTATTTAGCTAACCTGAGTTGAAAGCTTAGAATAGCATTCACGGATTATATCTGTTGTAAAATTATTTCTCCTATTTTTTGACAATCAGTAGGTAGTAGTAATGATTGATCATAATATATCTACCAAGACATAATGTAAGAATTTCAAATATAATTGGTCAGTAATTGAAAAATGGTTGTGTTTTATTTTATTTTATTTTAGCCTCTATTTGGAGATTTAATGTTGCCAAAATTGATAAAATGTCCTCTATCAAAAGTCTGTGCCATCCAGTTTACAGTATCCAATATTGACCAGTAAGTTCTACTCTATGTTGAGTATATATTTTTACTGTATCATTGAACAAAGAAGGGAAAAGCGTACATTACGAGACTTATTTACTTTGTTCCTCTTTTCCTAACATAATTCTATTATCATTTTCAGATTTAATATAACGTCGAATGGAACATATATCGATACAAAAGATTTAACATCTTCTAAAGTCGTAGGTTCACGTGACTTTTCGGGGAGAGTCAATGTTATTCACAAAAGGCCAGGAACAGACGATTTCTGCCTATTCCTATCCTCAACTGCGGGGTCAGTATCTGGCTGGAATAATAACGACTATTTTTCTTCTCAACGTTGAACAATTTAATCGTATGATGTCACTTTAAGAATAGTACTGTTTAAGAATTGCAATTTTGTGTGTATTTTTTATTTCCGTTACAGTGACGTATATGATGAAACCTGCTGCCAAATCGTGACAGACTCAAGTACGTGGATAAAGTTGTTTTGTTGTTGACCTTCATACGTTAATGAAGAAGTAAAAATAACAAACATTGATCAATGTATACTAAAAATAATACGGAATATACACGCATGTTCCTAGATAGATAGGCACGTGATCCCATATTTGGTGTTTCCAGTGATCCGTGTTTTTCCTACACTCAATTGTGAATTCTATCCGGGATTTATGAGATTTATCACTGTTCGTTTTCTTCATCTTTCATGCTAGACGTGTCTACTTGCTGATATTGGTACTATAATCGGTGTTTTCCTGCGCATATAACCTACAGTGATTAATCTCATATCTTCTATAAATTATTTAAAATTTTGTATAGTCTAATTGTGCTAAAATTGTGTTGATTTTTACAAGAAAGATACATTGCTGGATCGAGCGAATGTTCTACCAAGCCCCTTTTGCTTCTCACGAAAATATTTTAAAACAGCTATGAAAGAGAAGCTTTAATTGTAATGTGCCACAAGATATAACTGTGGATTCTAAAATATTCTACACAACTTTTAGTTTTGAAATCTAAAAACTTTTCTCAAATCAACTACATCACAATGTATGACTTTTTCAACACTTTACACGACCACTCCCAGTGATGAACTAAGGACTACACTTTTTGACATTATAAACAATTGCTTCTTCAGCAAAAAATCAAAAAAGGAAATATTCAATATTCGTATCTAGTTATCAGTCATCTAAAAAATTATTTCTTAAACACTAATCTGATTCCACGCACAAGTACTCTGAAGTTGAAACAAAAAATATCCTGCAGTTCCTCATTGACAATATCTTCGTAGTCTTTGGAGATCAGGTCTTCCCGGCCATTTGGATTTCCCATGGTCACGATTTGTGCTCCTTTGTTAGTTGACATGTTTTTATATTCTTATGAAGCAGAGTTTATTCAAGACTTTATACATGAGAAGAAAACTCGACATTCAGATAGATCACCGATGTTTTATTTATCAACAATAATCAATTTCATTCGTATGTCGATTTGATATATACCTGTGAACTCGAGGTAGAATACACCACAGAGTCCTCCACATCTGCTTTGCACTTAGATATTTTATTGAAAATGGATATCAACAGCAACAAACAACCTAACTGTATGACAAACAGGATGATTTATGCCTCTCCATTGTCAACTTCCCATATTTATGTAGCAATGTTCGATTATCACCTGCCTGTGATGGTTAGATCTCACAACAAGAGCTTGTTCTGTGTATGATTAGTTTATAAATCGAGGAATGTTACTGATAAACAAGTTGATGTTACAGGGATTTCAACAGTCTCGTTTAAAGGCAACATTTCGCAAATTCTATGGTAGTTATAATGATCTAGTTTGCCAATACAACCTATCATTGGGTTGAAAGCTATATGATGTGTTTCATACCGATTGTAAGACCGTTCTTGGCACACTGATTTTTTGGACTACGGATGGCTCCGTTTGCCTGATCAAGACGTAGGACTCACTGCGGATGTGATCGGTCGACAAGGGATGCTTACTCCTCCTAGGCACCTGAACCGCCTCATTTGTATCTAGGGGTCCGTGTTTGCCCATCATTATGTTATGAGATTGATCACTGTTCGCTATCTTCACCTTTCATTATGTGTTGGTGACATTTATCTTATGGAACTACTGTAAAATAAATGATTTACGTAGACCATATACTCGTAGTATGATAAGACATGTATTTCGACGAGAATTAGGTACATTTATAAAAATGCCTGAATTCGTCCTTGAAGAGCATAAAATAGTATACGAGTAGTTCAATTTCTTGTGTTTGTTATTTCTTTGGAATATAAGCATTGATTCATCTTTCCAAACATTTATGATTTAACAATATAATGAAAAATAGCTTAAGAAAATAATCTAAAAACTGCGATTCTGTAGTTTGAGGAATGAAACCTAAGTTACTTGCATTCCACTTACATTCCTGAATAGGACTGATTTGTATATGTCTTTTACTTCTTTCTTTCGCAGCCACAACAATAGATCCAACAGATGATGGCGAGGTAAAAACCTTTAAACATAACAACTATAACTGAAATAAAAAATATTACTTCTCTTTCATCTAATCGTGTGGTGTTATTCATAATTTTATTTCACTTATTTTTGTTTTCTATATAACATTCAAATAGCCACATTTCATCGTTCCGTCAGCCAACAATGGCTCTGAATTCAGCTGTACGCCAGGAAAACCATGCCATATTACTCTTTCTCTGAACAAAGGAAGTAACTTGAAATGGTGAGCATCGTTAAATTCTTGCAATATTTCCCCTTTTTCATGTATCAATTTCAATTCCCAATACTTCTCATTACCAGCTCATTAGAATTATCGCGCTTTGATGACTCTTGTGCGTCATTGGTAAGAAAATGCACAAGTCTCGCGAGCAAGTGCGAGATTACTGGGACATAAACGAAACGTTCATAGCAACTACCCCCCCCCCCACCTTTTTTTTAAAGTTAAAGTACATTGTGTATCTTTAAATAAAATAGCCATTGGTCAAACTGCATTTTTAAAATATTTTAACACTAGTTTATCAAGAATGTTACATGTTTTTTAAACTCTTCTACACCTAATTCAAAAATTCCAAACAACGATGTTCTCTGTCCTAAGTCAATCAATATTTTGTCATTTTCAAAATAGCTTAGATGCAGTTTGGAAACGCATTTGTTGTGTTAATTAGTGTTATAAACGTCTTAAAAAATGCAATTTGGCAAATATATAACTTATTCTAAAATATTGGAAAATGAGAGAGAGAGAGAGAGAGAGAGAGAGAGAGAGAGAGAGAGGGGGGGGGGAGGTACATGAACGATTACAAAGTCCATGCCCATATGAACCTGTCCAAATTGTATGCTAAAATGGAATGTCTTCATAGTCTGACAGAATAATTTTAATAACATATGAATCCCATTAATTACAAGAAAAGTTATTGTGTCGGATGTGCATATTGGTTTTTCCCTTCACAGTTCTTCTTGCGATTGATGCTTTATATCGGTTAGATTTGGCAGATCCTTGTAAGAATAATCAATTCCTAAATTTGCCTTTAGAATTTTAATCAGTGTCGTGGTTTGCAGTCGGTTATAATATGTATTCGATACCATAATTTATATTACGTATGCCTAAGTAATGTTTACGTATGTTGTCCCGGTAGCACGACTTTACGCGCCTTTAATTTGAAGAGTTCCACTAATGGAAATGATAAGTATTCGCAAATTTATTTCATTATCAATGATTTCATTGGTTGCAATATAAAAACTTGGGAAAAGTTGAACTGTAACTTTTCTAACGCTATCTTCGCAAAAGAGTTTAATCCTTATGGACTGATTTACGAGGAGGAAACTGTGGGGTCACTAAATACATTTAAAATATCAATGATGGAGACATCTCTATAGATAGATCATTTCATTTGGTCCATTTGTATCAGAAGCCTATATACTAATACAAACTGTCATAGGGTCGCATTCTAACTCTTCTTGGACACCTGATCCCATATATGTTGTTTCTAAGGGCATGTGTTTGCTCTACTCTCTCTTTTTTGTATTCTTACACGTATTGAATCATGAAATTCATCACTGTTCGTCATATCCACCTTTTTCATTAAACTACTTACAAACATTGTATAGCATATTCCATAATATTCATAGGTAGTACACGCATTGCATTGGAATTATTTCAGCACAAATCTTCATTTCGCGCATTTTAATTATTTTAGTCCAGAAATTAAACACAGATTAGGAAATGACGCATTGGTTCATATCTTCAATTCCGTTTCTTCTACTCCGACCGAAGAATGTGTTATGGATATATGGTTTGGGTCATCTGCTACAGACAATGGCATCACCAGAGAACACTGTTTTCAGGGATACGTATCTGGGTAACTTATTACAATTTGTTTCCTTACTTATCAAGTACAATCCATTTGCTTGATTATTATCACTTTATAGTTCGAATTTTCTATGCATATAGTTTACAGCAGAAACAAATTGCATTAGGTTGTTTATAACACCAACAACTCTTAATAGTGATGTGGTCATTTCTCAAAAGAGGCTTAAAAATGGGAGTAACCCCAACCTAGGGTAGAACAAAGTACAACCTATTTGATTTGATGCAGAATTTTCTGTAGATTTGGAAATGATGGTTGTAGTCTGATAAAATGTGTTTGACTTAGCCTAAATTTGGAATTTCTGTCACAAAGTCACACTATTTTTTGTGAAAAAATTAGTGAGTATATTTTGTCTAATTATGACTGACTTTATGCAGGAAATCAAATAAAATTGGTTCTAAACCACGTAGTCTAACCCTGCCAATTGTATCATGACTTTTATATGACAATACTGAGCAGGTTTTTTGGATAATGAAAGAAATATGGACTTAAATTGTCAAAAACGTCTTCATGTTTCGTTCCTAGTACGCTCATTTCGTGCGTCTGACAGACCGATTCATCACAGAAGTTGCATATACTACATATCACAATTTGTCTCATTGACTCCTCTCTCGACTGGTATATAGTTTGCATGTGTGGCATAATCCATTAGGCTGTAAGACTGCAAAATGTTACCCCCACCCCCAAATTTGAGAAAGTGTTAAACATTTGTGCATTCGTATAGAATGCCAATTATATCGAAGATAAAGTAGTTAATCATGCAAAGCAATGCAAATTTATCATAAATAAGCTGTATTGGAGTCTAGATAAAATGTTTTAGTGCTGTTCTATAAACCTATGGCACATCTACTAAGTCATTGGGTACCTTCGCTCCGTAGTTACATGAAATTAAGGAGTTGGTGGATTTTTATTTCAATGTTATTTTGATATGCTAAAAGCCACACCCCAGAAAACCATTTACGAGTTGAAGCCAAATAGCAACAAGTTTAGAATTAAATATCCCACTATATTTATACCAACAACTTCAGTTATGTTAAGAAAAAGTACATTGTACATCTGGGTATTTAGTAATTGTTAATGCTAGTGACATGAAAATATATTGAATAATTCATTAAAATCACAAGTAAATCTAAGTACCTAACACTGTTGGAAGCACCGTATCTACTTTGTCGTCAATATGACATGTGAAATAACTATGCATCACTTATACATGTAACTGTCTTACGTGATATACATACGTGTATATGCTTATACAATCTTTTCAATAAGTTTAGTGATTCAATGATTGTTAACTGTACAAGTTTACAATCACTTATGTCATATATGCTATAAGTGCACCGTAAGTACAAAGAAAAAGAGATATAGTGAATGATAAGTTGTGAATGTAAATCAATATACATTTTCAAGTTACAATCGTCATTGATACTCAGTTAATATTATCATCACTGTCAGAGTCAGTAACAGCCTTTAGAATGTTCTGGCAGTCTCCATGGCATGTACAAAACTCAGTACAGTGAAGGTGGTTCAGCAGACAGTGACACTTATTGGAGTGCTGACAGTCATGGTCTGTACAGAATATATGAGTGAGATCGCGGACTTCCACTGGTGATGATTCTTTGGTATAAATTACTGGTTCAAGCAGACCATCTGACAAATACCACCCGTTGCCAACAGGAGTATCTGGGATCAGATTGGCGATGTGACTTTGACACCAGATGCTGACCTGATACCTTGCTCCGAGGAAATGCTGCTTGAAAGCATCTTCTGTTGGTGGCATTTGTGAGGCAGGTTTGTCTGTTGTCGAGGCCAGGAGATACCAAAGCTGGTCCAAGGAAAAACATGTCTTCGTTTTCTTTCCATACAATCTGAGGACATAAGAACGTGCAGAAGAAACATCTACTTCTACGTTATTCTGCATTCCAAATGTTGTCAGTGAATGAATGTTCTTTCCCACATGTTCCTGCAGTTTTGTGTCAGCAACACGCTTTCCTATTTGATATAAACTGCTTTTGCTGTCACATCCCGTAAGTGCATGTGCTGCTGGGAGACATTCACAGAACTTTACACCATGTTTTGCCGCAATGGAATGGAGAGGAAAGTAACGTTGCTTGTTGATTGTATGTATACAAAATCAGTTAAAATATCCTTGCTGTAATAGTATAATAGCAGCACCAAAACATCAGTATCATCACTTCGAACAACCAGACGATCATGAGTGGAAGACAGATCGATGGCATGAAGCAGCATTCTTGTATCCGCTTCGTCTTGGGAACTGAAGAGGCTTGAAATGGTAGCTGCTCCTGTGGACGTGGCAAGTTTTGCTATATGTCCTTCATGAAACCCTCCAGCAAGGATGATTCTCTGGTTTCCTGATAGCATACTGGGTGCAACACTGACAATGTGGTCAGAGACAAAGGCAGCAAGGGCAGCTTTGTTTCCTGATACCTTAAGAAATTGTCGGTAATAAATTAGGAACCTGACGATTTGCTTAGATAACGTATCCAGCTTGCTTTGTTTCTCCACACCTGTTTCGTTCAGCTGCCTTCACACTAAGCTTATGATCATATCTATCAAATACAATGGCCAATGATTTTACACATCGATTCTTGTCAAAGGGGTTGATCATAAACTTCAACGAGACATTAGCAAGGTCAAGAAATGTGACAAATTGCGTTTCCTTAATTCCCTGTATCAATGACATTCCATCCAGAATGTATGCTGATGATACACTTCCTCTGAGTTGGTCAGTGATGCATTCTACTGATGCCTCTAACTTCTTTGCTAGGTCTGACTTTGTAGTTTTTCTCATAGCTCCTTTGTCATAGAAAAGCGAGAGGGATATTGCTGACAGCTCATGTGTAAGTACGTTTTCAAGGTTGACTTCTCGTTGCTTCAAACAACCAGCAATCGACGAAAGAGGACCTCTGAGTCAACAATAAGCTTCTCTTTGGCCTTGTTTATGACAGGCTTCTTCATATCGGCAAAGGTTTTGACTTTCAATATCGACTCTGTGTCCCAGAAGTTCTTTGTCTTTGAGGAGGTGACTCTACTTGTAATGAACTCTCTATGTTTTGTTGTTCCTTGTTCCAGGAAATTGTTCAGACTTTCCCTTACTTCTTTTGAAGCCACTTGTCCAGTGATGATGTTGATCAGTTCTGCTGGTACTGTGTCGAGATCGAATGGATTCTGAATATTAGCTGCATTTTCAACTATCTTTAGAACATCATTCTCATCCCTTTCTCTTCTGGCTTTGCCTAGCTCTTGGTGTGGCTTATCATTCTGAGAGCTCTCCTTTGCAGCGAACGCTTCAACATATTCAGCTGTGATGTGCCTGGTTGTTAGGCAACGTGTTAACGCTGTCTTTCTTCTTGTGAGTCCAATTACACAGCCTTTGCTTTTCCCATCTCTGTTTACTGTTTGCTCTAATGCTTGATCAATTGCTACAACATTGAAGCTGTGGTTTGGCGTTCGTCGGACAACGAATCCTCCATCAAGCTGATATAAAAATGTTGCTTATACAGTGCCACATGGTACCATGTAATACAGAATCCTCTGAGTATTGTAGGTAAAGTCACATGTCCTAATTTGCGCTAATTCATGTATGGTGTTGTACATATAACAATTAACCACTTTCTTTTTGATATAATTAGCATAGATGATTGATTAAATGTTGCTTAAGGTCTCTCGAGAGAATTTTTCACTCATATGGAGACGTCACCAAGACCGGTGAAGGGCATCAAGTTTAGGCGTATGCTGGGCACTTACGGCCTTTGAGCAGTGAGGGTTCTTTAGCGTGCCACACCAACTGCGACACGGGACATCCGTTTTTAAGGTAATCTCAGAGGACCTTGAACATTCACACCTGATGCCGAGCATTTGGCAATGAAACTAGCACTGCCTGTTTCAACGACTTAGGTCTGTCGCGGCCGGGTTTCGAACCACCAGGGCGAACAGTCTAACCTCTAGGCCACCGCGGCGGTTGATTACCATAGAATACCCCCCTTCCATCAAATTTGAGAAATCGTCAAAAGTTTCTGGATTTGTATTAAATGGTACAACAATAACCATAGAATAACATTTGTACCATTTAATACATATCCACAAAAATTTTGACGATTTCTCAAATTTGGGGGTGGGGGTAACATTTTGCAGTCTTACAGTCTAATGGATTATGCCACACATGCAAACTATATACCAGTCGAGAGAGGAGTCAATGAGACAAATTGTGATATGTAGTATATGCAACTTCTGTGATGAATCGGTCTGTCAGACGCACGAAATGAGCGTACTAGGAACGAAAAATGAAGACGTTTTTGACAATTTAAGTCCATATTTCTTTCATTATCCACAAAACCTGCACAGTATTGTTATATAAAAGTCATGATACAATTGGCAGGACTAGAGTACGTGGTTTAGAACCAATTTTGTTTGATTTTCTGCATAAAGTCAGTCATAATTAGACAAAATGTACTCACTAATTTTTCCACAAAAATAGTGTGACTTTGTGACAGAAATTCCAAATTTAGGCTAGGTCAAACACATTTTATCAGACTACAACCATCATTTCCATAATGTAGACAAAATTCTGCATCAAATCAAATAGGTTGTACTTTGTTCTACCCTAGGTTGGGGTCATCCTAGAATTTGACCTTGTTGCCACTGCACTATAAGACATTACGTCACAAGATGGCAATTTCAATCGATCATTTCTTGTATCATTTTTCATTTACATTTCCAATTTTTTCATATGTATATCTACAGGACATAAAACAACTATAACCAACATTTATATCCATTATGAACAATATCTAATTCACATGTACTACATAATGTCATGAACACGGTTAAATATTTAGAAAGATATGAGCCAAAACACTTCTGGAAACTTCTGAGCTATGTTATTTCTTATCTTATGTTTCAGAGTTCTTGGAGAAATAAGGTGCTATAAAGTTCATTTTGAGCCGCATGGTAAGAAAGAACTTCTGATACCTAAGCCATCTCATGATATTGTTTTATCATGGTAATTTGAACCGCACAAGATTATATAATGCACATAAAAACTTGTCTTCAGTTATATTTATTCCCCCCCTTCAAAGAAGAGGGGCATATTGGTTTGCACCTGTCGGTCGATCGGAATGTCGGTCGGTCGGTAGACCACATGTTTTCCGCTCAATATCTTGAGAACCATTCACTTGATCCTAATGATATTTCATATATATGTTGGTTATGAGTAGAAAAGGACCCTTATTGTTTTTCAGGTCAAAAGGTCAAAGATCAAGGGTCAATCTACTCAGGACATAGGAATATACTGTCCATTCAATATCTTGAGAACCCTTTGCTTGACAGACATTAAACTTGGTACACTGGTACATCCTAAGGAGTAGATGACCTCTATCGATTTTGAGGTCAGAAGGTCAAGGGTCAAACACGACATAGGAATATACTGACCACTCAATGTCTAGGGAACTCTTTGCTTAACAGACATCAAACTTGGCAGACTGGTACATCTTCAGGAGAAGATGACACCTATTGATTTTGAGGTCGCATGGTCAAAATCTACTCAGGACATAGGAATATACTGTCCGCTCAATATCTTAAGAACCCTTTGCTTGACAGACATTAAACTTGGTACACTGGTACATCCTAAGGAGTAGATGACCTCTATCGATTTTGCGGTCACATGGTCAAAGGTCAAGGGTTAAACTGGACATAGTAATATTTTGTCTCCTATATATTAAGAATCATTTGCTTGATTGACACCAAACTTAGTACACTGGTACATCATAAGGAGTAGATGGCCCCTATTGATTTTTAGGTCACATGGTCAATCCACTATTGACATAGGAAGATATTGTCTGCTCAATGATAGGTGAAGATAACGAACAGTGATCAATCTCATAACTCCTACTATTTTGAATTGATGATGCTACTATCAATTATATGATGTGTGTGTATAACCCTTTTCAATTTTGCACCATGGGCGGGGAGGGGGGGGGGCATATGTGTTTTTACAAACATCTCTTGTTTCGTCTGTTGTTGAATGATTTACATGTAGCACAACAATATCTAACAAACAATACTCTGTAAACCAAACTCACAACGCGCTATATTATATTTTTTGTCGGACAACATCTGCTTGTTCGCGATGAACAATATTCGGATTGATTGATTGTATCTTGTTTAACGGCTCTCTCTCAATCGATCGATCGAAATATATTCACTCACATGGAGACGTCACCAAGACCGGTAAAGGGCTTCAAATTTAGACCTATGCTCTGCGCTTACGTCCGTTGATCAGTGAGGGTTTTTTTTTAGCGTGCCACACCTACTGTGACACGGGGACATCCGTTTATAAGGTCATCTCCGAGGACCCGTGACATTCACACCTGATGCCGAGTGTTTGGCGATGGAACTTTCACTACCTGTTTTAACGACTTAGGTTTGTCGCGGCCGGGATTTGAACCCCGGCTTTCCGCATGCGGGGCGAACGCTTTAACCTCTAGACCATCGCGGCGGTACAATAATCGGAAAAATCAAACAATCTTTTAGTACGGTATTTTTTACGCACGATAATTTATTCTATAGTTATAACTCATTTCTTCGAGGTTTATTCCTTGCATTTTTCAGTTCGGCCACCGCCCCCTACCACAGAAACATCAATCATGGTAACAACGCAAGAAACAAGTAGCACAGGTGTTAATGTTCAGATAGAGAATGCCACAACACAAGGTACTAGTGGTACCAGTGATCAAAGAGCCACAGTAATAACGCAAGAATCTGGTACCAGTAGTGGAGGCCACGTTAGTACGTCACAAGGGTCTGTTACCAGTAGTGGCGGTCATGTTAGTCCATCACAAGGATCTGGTGTCAGTAGTGGTGGTCAAGTTAGTACGTCACAAGGATCTGTTACCAGTAGTGTTGGTCAAGTTAGTACGACACAGGGATCTGGTGTCAGTAGTGGCGGTCAAGTTAGTCCATCACAAGGGTCTGTTACCAGTAGTGGCGGTCATGTTAGTCCATCACAAGGATCTGGTGTCAGTAGTGGCGGTCAAGTTAGTACGTCACAAGGATCTGTTACCAGTAGTGTTGGTCAAGTTAGTACGACACAGGGATCTGGTGTCAGTAGTGGCGGTCAAGTTAGTCCATCACAAGGGCCTGGTGTCAGTAGTGGCGGTCAAGTTAGTACGTCACAAGGATCTGTCACCAGTAGTGTTGGTCAAGTTAGTACGACACAGGGATCTGGTGTCAGTAGTGGCGGTCAAGTTAGTCCATCACAAGGATCTGGTGTCAGCAGTGCCGGTCAAGTTAGTACGTCACAAGGATCTGTTACCAGTAGTGTTGGTCAAGTTAGTATGACACAGGGATCTGGTGTCAGTAGTGGGGGTCAAGTTAGTCCATCACAAGGATCTGGTGTCAGTAGTGGCGGTCAAGTTAGTACGTCACAAGGGTCTGGTGTCAGTAGTGGCGGCCAAGTCAGTACGTCACAAGGGTCTGGTGGCAGTAGTGGCGGTCAATCTTTATCCGAAAGTGTTACTCAGATGGCATCAAGATCAGCCCCCAGCGCTTTTTCAGTAACGTCAGATATGTTTACAGACAGCAATCAATCTCCAACAAATTACAGAGACATAACAACCGTTTCCCATGGAACCGGAAGTCACTGTGATATAAAGAAGGGTATGTTATTTTTCCTTAGCTGCATTATATTTGTTTTCGAGCGAAAACAGCATCAAATTAATTTTCATTATTTTTCTTTTTCAGTCAAAGAAAAAGCTGTAAGTTATTTATACACAAACTTTTCCATTATGCATTTCTTTATGAAATATTTACAAAGTTTGCAACGATCAAGGAGACAATGTAGGGAAAATACATACTAAACCATTATGTATTTTTATGAAATATATACAAAGTTTGCAACGATAAAGGAGACAAAGTAGGGAAAATATTAGGTTCTTGAGTACTGTTCTTTAATATAATTGAAATTGTGTTCTAATTCATTTTGACTTCATTTTTGGATTATTTACATAAAAAAGGATACAGCTGATGTCAATGAACAGAAGTGTGGGCCCTTTTTGCTGAGTGTCATTTATATTCTATCGGGTCTAACGATGGAATATGCAGTTTCCAATTTCATATAATCATTCAAGCAGCAGGAGCGGCTGTTTTTCAAATGCAGAGTGAATTTTCACAGATGCTATCAAACATAGCAAAAGCAAATTTAGCAAGAAATGAATTGAACTTTGAATATTGCACTAAGTAAGGTTCACTAATAAAATGACTGCTGTACATTGCTGAGCCAAATGATTAAAGGGTTTGCTTCTTAACCGAGAAGCCCATTTTGAGGTTTTGTTCTACCTTGGTGTCACGTCAAACCTAAGGCGATTGATATAGGTGGAAAATGTTCCATCGCTAAAAACCCCACATAAGCAACACTACCATAAGTCTTTTGAATATGACATCAATTAAAGTCGGAGTTTTTATGTTGTCATACTCTTATAACCAATATAGATGTTTACACTGTACTGTTGTTTATTTCCTCTTCAGAAAAATGGAAGGGTTGAATGTTTCTGTCCCCACCCTACCACTGGGGTGAGAACAAAGGTTATTGTCTTAAATCCACGTGTTTCCATGGAGAGATTGTTACTAGCGGCAGGGCTTGGTTCTGGAGCCATGATAACCACCATTGGTTTGGCCACCGTTTTGTATATCATAACACAGAAATACAGTAGCCCTCACAAACCTGGGCCCTCACAGAAGACCAACAAGGCCAAGAAAAAAATAAGCGTAAGCAGTATTTCAAGCAAAGGGAATTGAGTGCTGTGAACGCATGATTGGTTGTTTTTTGTGATCCATTATATGACTGCGGTACAAGATCAATTCAGTGCATCTGTGATTACGATAATTTTTCTCCTTTGTACAATATCAAATCATTGCCTCTTCATGAGGAGACGTGAACACAAATGCCTGTTTATTTGAATTATGGTTCCAATCATTTAAGGACTTCTGTTATGTTTTCTTTAATGTTTTACTCTAATGAAGCGGATTTTATTCCCCAATAAAATGAAATAGATCTATTACATTTCATTATTCTTTGTTACTAAAGGCAAACTAATACCTCAACTTTATGATAAACTGGGTGATTCAGCTTCTCTATCGTCAACTTCCCATATCTATGCAGAATATTCCATTATCTCCTACATATGGTGTTTACTGACAAACGCGTTGATGGTGCAGGGGTTTCAATAAACTTGTTATGGTCGTTCTAAAAATCTAGTATGCCAAAACAACCTATCATTGGGTCAAATGCTATCTGACTTTTTTCATACCGATTGTTAGGCCGTTCTTGGCACGCTGATTTTGACTACGGATAACTCAATTTACCTGATCAAGATATAGGGCTCACGGCGGGTGTGCCCGGTCGACAGGGGATGCTTACTACTCCTAGGCACCTCATTGCTCCTCTGGTATATCCAGGTGTTTGCCCAACTCTCTGTTTGGTATATTGCTTATAGGATTTTTCTTCACCTTTCATGAAGATTTTTCATGCTTCATGATCGATTGTATGTTTTGCATTGTCTATGGCCACACAGCAATAAATCCTGAGAAACAGTGTGCTGTTCAATAATTAAATTTCGTAAGTATTAAAATTGCATGGATACTCCATATATAGAATATATGATTTTAGATGATGTTTTAATGCATAGAGAAACATATGACTTTTCAACACTTTACACGACCATTCCTTACAATGAATTCAAGACTAGACTTTCTGACACCATGGACAGTTGCTTCGTCAACAAAAATGGAAAACGGATATATTCATATCTAGTGATCAGTCGTCCAAAGAATTACTTTGATAAACACCACTCCGATTCCATGCACAAATACTCTGAAGTTGAAATAAAAATATATGCTGCAGTTCCTCGATGACAATATCTTCGTAGACTTTAGTGATCATGTCTTTTAACAGCCTGTTGATATTCCCATGGACACGAATTGTGCTCCTTTATAAGCTGACCTGCTTTTATATTCTTATGAAGCAGAGTTTATTCAAAACTTCTCATGAGAAGAAAAAGTACCTTGCCTTCAACTCGGCATCTAGATATATTGCCGACGTTTTATCTATTAATAATAATCATTTTAATTCATATGTTAACTCGATATATCCCTGCAAGCTCGAAATAAAAAACACCACAGAATCATCCATCTCTTCTTCATACTTAGAAATTTGATTGAAAGTAGATATTAACGGCAAACTAACAACGCAACATTATGATACATGAGATGAGTTTAGCCTTTCTACCGTCAACTTCCCATATTTATGTAGCAATATTCCATAATCATCTGCATGAAAGGTGAAGATAACGAACAGTAATCCATGTCATAAACTCCTGAAATCAATACAAAATAGAGAGTTGGACAAACACGTACACCTGGATAACCAGAGGTGGGATTAGGTGCCTAGGGGAGTAAACATCCCCTGTCGACCGTTCACACCCGCCGTGAGTCTCAAGTCTTGATCAGGTAAACGGGATAATCTGTAGTCAAATTAGTGTGCCAAGAACGGCCCAACAATCGGCATGAAACACGTCAGACAGCATTTATTCCAATGATAAGGTTGTATTGGCAAACTAGATCGTTATAACGACCATAAAATTTGCGAAATGCTGACTAAAATCGAGACTGTTGAAACTCCAGTAACATCAACTCACTTGTCAGTAGCCTGCCTCAATTTAAAAACTGATCGTATGCAGAACAAGCTTTATATATCGAATTGATTGAGAGATATAAACAGCATATGCTACAAAAATATGGGAAGTTGACGATAGAGAAGTTGAAATTATCCTGTTTGTCATAAGTTTAAGTTTTTAGTTTGCATATAGTATTTATAGCTTTTTAAAACTGGTTTGATACGGAAGAGCATGTTCTGATTATGATCAATTTTTAAATTGAGGCAGGTTATTGACAAGTTTATGATAGAGGGATTTCAACTGTGTCATATAAAGTTAACATTTCACAAATCACAAGGTCGTTATAATGATTTGATAATACAACCTACCTGTCATTAGGCTGAATGCTATCGGACGGTTTCCATACCAAATATTAAATCGCTATTTGCCTGTTCATTTTGACTGCGGATTATTCGATTACCTGATCACAATATAGGGTTTACGGCAGGTGTGACCAGTCAACAAAAGATTCTTAATTCCCTATAATTATTTCAATTAACACACTGGTCAGATTCCTCAATATGTAATTAATACAACTAACAGCGTGTTTAGCCTCGTCAATATGTAATTATTACAATTAACACAGTGTTTACGTCCTAAATATGTAATTATTACAACTAACACAGTGTTTAGTCTCGTCGATATATAATAATTACGATTAATACAGTGTTTTGCCTCGTGAAAATGCAATTATTACGATAGTGTTTAACCTCGTCAATATGTAATTATTACACGAAGTTTTTTGAGACTCTTCTTTTACACTCTATAGAGGTCTCAATTCGAACAAAAACACATAAATCAATTAAAGGCATCATTTTGATAATCAACTGCTTTTGAGTCATTTTAAGAAGTTATTGATACATTGGTTTGTTTGATAACTGAACGTTTAAGACTCCTGATGGGCAGGTAGTCGATCCTCCTCCTTAGCATTTGTACCCGGGGTTAATTCGTCCCATAATATCACTTCATGACTGTCTCTATTTTTAAATCGGACAACCAATAGACGCCCCTGCTTTCTTCGTTTAATCTGATAGTCACCATGTTCGTTCCAGGTGTTAACATATCCAGTGGAATATTGAAGGTCTGTTCACCAAAATTGTCCCACCTTGTTCCGGTATACCCTCTCACAAGCTCGCTGTCGTTCACCAGCACGTCAATCACACCGTTACAATTTGTTTTACAGTGGTTCAATGTGACTTTCACTTCTCGGGCGAGTTTTATGTTTGGCATGTTGATGGAGAGGATGGCGGTACTCCCTCCTGGGTAAAGGAACATTTTATAAGGCCTCCCTTCCCGATAACGATCTGTAGTTTCCACTCCGACATACTGAATGAAGTCTATATTTACGTCATTTGTATCTATCCAAACAACATGACTAACATCTGAAACAATGAAATAGACTTCAACATAATAATGAAACTAAACCACAAAGTATCACATTGCATGGATCAATACTTCATTTAGAGAATGGAAATCCAATGGGAAATATCATAGGATTGTGAAACTAACTACATTCCACAGACGCTTGTTGATTGTAAAAGTAATACATTTCAAAGGCACCTGTTCGTTTAAAAATAAATCATTTTTGAAAATACATGAAGGTATAAACTGCGACGCTTCACGCCGAGATACTGCATGATTGATTGATTAAATATTGTTTAAAATCCCTCTAAAGAATTTTTCACTCATATGGAGACGTAACCATTGCCGGTGAAGAGCTGCAAAATTTACACTCATGCTCGGGCTTACAGCCTTTGAGCAGGGAGGGATCTTTATCGTGCCATACCTGCTGTGGCACGGGACATCGGTTTTTGCGGTCTCATCGGAAGGACCGCCCCATTTAGTCGCCTCTTACGACAAGCAAGGGGTACTGAGGACCTATTCTAACCCGGATCCCCACAGGAGGATACTTCATAAAGTGCATTAGCTTTGATAAATGATTTATTTAGATTTCCATTCTTCTATCATTCCTATAGGAATTCCCAGCCGTTGATATAGACGAACTATATTTATCAAGATTCATACGCGCACTATTCACAACTACAACGCATTCATGAGGAAATGGCCTGACTTTCCAACTCACAACACCATCTTTGATATGTAAAACTAATGATAAATATTATGTATATCCCCCATTTATTGGGATTTTTATTCATTAGTTCCATTTTATACGTCTCACTTTATCATGGTACAGCGATGTCTGTACGTCTGTCCGTTCGTTCGGGATTTCTCTTTTTATTTTCATTTCCTAGCTGTCCCATATCAAGTTGAAACTTGCTGTGTAGCTTCTTTGTGGGTCATCTTCGATACTCAAGTTGCAATGTTGATCCATGTCGACCTCTCTTGCAGGAGTTTTGCCCCTTTATTTGAAATTTAATGTTACATACATGTATGTACGGAGAATATATCATTTGTCTGTCTAATTCGTCTTATAATTTTCAAGCGATGACCTTCTTATTTTATAGCGTGTTTGTTTGGGTATTGGAGATGTGCCTGTGGCAAAGATTTCCATTTTCGTCATTTTGTGAGAAAATTACAGGTAGTTGAACTTGGTCAGTTTTGAGAATACATTACAACGTGAGTACCGTACATGTTTATATATTTCATTTCGGTTTTTTAAATAAAATAAAAAGGGTGGTATCTAGTTTTGAACTCGTTCCCTCTGTTCTCAGTCAATGCGTTCCATCTACCACAGCGATTTTGCTAGTATTATATTTTCACGCACAGGTCGTATTTGTACACATGTATTTAATTCGATCTCTCTCGGGATCTACTTTATTACTCGTAGTCATTTGGTCATTGGGGTATTTCAAGTCGTGTTTGAATCTTAAATACCATTTGACAAGTTAACTAGGACTGATAAACTTTCATTTGTGAATGAGTTTATCTTTGCAGTTTTATATTAATTTTGGAAATGTGATTCCTTTCAACCAGTCTGGAATTTGTTCAACTTACATCGACAACTGATATCATAACAGCTTTTACCATCATGAGTTTCCATTACACGGATTCAAAGAACCGCATATTTTTTGTACATGGGTGAATAAGGTTAGCTAACATTGTCTCTACCGACAATATTTTGTTATTGTTTGGATAATAGAACAGGAAATAATTTATCTTCGGCTGAGCGAAGCGAACGAGAACATAAGTCTATTTAACTCCTCTCACAATTTTCAATTTGAAAAGGCCTTTGTAAACAATTTGAAGATGTGCATATTGTAAGGACTTTGATTTTCAACATTTTTTTAAAAACTTTTACTTCATGTTTAAAAAAGATATAAGTTGTTGGACTTGATCGATTTGGGGGGGATTACTTTACACACAGAGCACTATCTCCTGTCATAGTTTTAAGCTGGTACACTGTACCTTATACTATATTATACAAAAGAAAGTATTCGCAGCTTGGTGATGGTTAATACTATCTTCAGTAAGTTCTATAACTAATGGCTTCTTACATGTGAAATTGTGTACAAAGTATCATTTCCGGTATCCGTCACTCTCGCTCTGCTTTTGTTAAATTCTTAATTTTCACAAGTTGCATGAAATATTTCAAGGTAAAAGAGAAAATGCACATTGAAAATTGAAAACTAGAGAAAACAGACAGAAAATTCCGCATTTACAGAATACATCCAAATGTTGTTCATTTAAAAGAGTGAGGCGGATCCCCAGGGGGTGGAGTCCGAACGACAGGTGCTTGTGATACATCTTGTCTGGCATTCCTAATGATTCGATGTGATATCATATTCTTCAAAATACACACCAAATACCCTATCTTCACAGTTCCCTCTTTACCGAATCCATGTACCAATAGACAAACAAAGCTTATCTGCACGTTTAAAAGGCCCTTACGTATACAAAATGCCTCTAGCGTTGGTTCCAATCAATTCTTTTATTTACAAACAAACCAACAGACCGTTAAACACAATTGATTGTGAGAGTCTGGTAAATAAGAAAAAGTGACGATAACAAACAACGATCAATTTCGTAGATTTAGATGTCGGAAATAAGAACTATTGATACCGGTGCAAATATCGATCATATTTAGAATTCTAGTTCCTGGCACTAATTAACCAAACAGTTATCTTACCCACCGCTAAGTCCCGGACACAAAGATTTCGGCGGCATTTCCGGTGAATCATCTTGTCTTCGCCTTTTTCTCCTCTGCACGGTACTCGTAGCCCAAGACATCTCTATCAGACAAAAATGATCCTCGCCGAACTTTCCCACCAGTATTTTGAAATGACCGACATGTCCGTGCATGTTCATGCGCTTCAATGTCACAGAGGCTCGGTTGTTAGATATTGAAGTTTTGTATTATTTGTTCCTGAATAATATACAAATAAAATCCACCAAAACCCGCTCTTTTCGTCGTTTAAAAAAAAAGGTATATCATATATACATTAAAACGACGAAAAGAGCGGGGTTTGGTGGTGGATTTTATTTATATATCATTCAGGAACAAATAATACAAAACTTCAATATCTGACAACCTCGCCCCTGTGTTCAATATTTTAAGGAAGAATTCGGAGATTAGATTATGTGGAATGTGGCTATGTTCAATCTGTATTATGTGTTCAACTCAAAATTGAACAACTTTCATTTAGATAATTAAGTTCAATCTCATTTGAAGAATATTCTAATGACTGAAATTTAGATTGCATTCAAGAAAACATTTTCATCGGATATTGTGCTGATTTACATTTTACATGCGATACTGCAAGGTAAATAAAGTGAATTCTGTTCGTATTTAGTGATGGCGTAGAAATAATAATTTGTTCGTTGACTTTGAACATCACAAATATGTAAGTTAGCAATATTTGCAAATCAACACGAGATTCTTTCATAAATGAAATTCTTACATATTCTTTTAGGCATACTAGTATATAATGAATGTTTCGAAGTAGAAAATATTGAACTGGTCTAAAATGGAATTGTGATTGAAACACTGACATTGATAAATCAACACATTTTCAAGATTGAAGTCCAGATAACACAATATGTAAATCTTCGTCATATTGAATTTCCGACTGTTTTCGGATGTTAATCAAGACGAGTTCTGAACGTTGAACATAGATTATGTGATAAATATCATACATTGAATATAAAGAAGGAAATTCATTTCATAGTTAAAACAACACTGAAATTTCCCAATCTTATCAATTATATAAGTGTGTGTGATTCTTTCGAATACTTTACATTTCATTGTAAATTTACAACTTTACAAATTTCATTGTTTAAAATAGATATTTACATTGTAAATGATGTAAATATTCATGCAAAATAAACATTGTCTAAATCTTTATGCTGAAACAATCAAATCTATATACATGTACATTCATTTCAAATATCAACGCAGCTTCAGACGAGTTCAACATGATGTCGACCTATCATCAACGTATAAAATCAACCTCAAGTTTTAACACTGAAATCATATATCTATCAGATCAAAGTGTTCCGTTGGGATCCGAATCAATTAAATTGCGATGTTTACGAATTCATACCTCCCATTCTTCGTTTTGTTTCAACATTTTAAAAAAAGATCTTGGGAATATTAATATAGTGATGTACGTATGCATATACTGATGCACGCCTCCTTAATATAGAAGTGTACATGTACTAATGCACGCCTCTTTAATTTAGGAGGTATACATATACACTGTACATGTACATGTGCTGATGCACGTCTCCTTGATATAGTAGTGCACATGTACATGCACTGATGCATGCCTCCTTAATATAGTGGTGTACATATACATGTAATGATGCACGCCTTCTTTATATAGAAGTGTACATGAACTGATGCACGCATCCTTAATTTAGGAGGTGTGCATATACACGTACCGAGTTTGGGCGCCTCCTTAATGTAGTGGCGTACAAACATGCATATGTACTGTAAAAGTACCCCGCCTCCTTAATATAGCGATACATCCACATGTAGCGGGGATGAGCTCCTCCTAAATATAGCGATACATCCATATGTAGCGGGGATGAGCTCCTCCTTAATATAGTGGCATATATATGTAATTAAATACGGTGCGTAAAGAAAGATAATTTCACGTGCATTCCCCCACTACTCAAGATGTTCATTGATATCTTCCCATTACGGGACATTTAAAATTGGTTTAATATATTAAATCGATCTATTGATATTAAGATGCCGATGATTCCTATCACAATGGCCGAATTAATATTGATCAATAGAGCCCTTTATAGCAGAATTTTGACAATTTAAAAAATATATATTTTAGTCTTTTCGTTCTGGTTCATTTGCTCACTTGTCCGTACCGTGATTTTGTTCATAATTAGAGCACGATTGTGTATTGCAAAGGGGCTCCTCAGAGTTAAATATTCTTTCTTTGATTTTAAATAGACACTACTGAAAAGAGGGACTTTTGTTTTGGCTTGAAAAGATCAAATTCAAAAGTATCACTTGGACAATAGTATCGTGTATTACTCTTTCAAGAACTTGAAAAACAATAACAATTTCAACTGTGTTAATTAAACCCCGTGTGTCCCCTTTCCGAGATCAGATTTCATATTTTGGTGTGCAAAAGATCGGATATTTCGCCGGGGATCGCACCTGTCTGTGAAACGGTGATATATCATCTGTAGTCCTGAATCAGCGAAAACTGGTAAGTGTGTCAACAAGGAATTCTTAATGGGGAAAAGTCAAACAGCGAAATAATTATTGATTATTGTACTAAATAACATAAAATGTATGAATATTTCATGGGTATTGAATTCCAGGTACTTCATGTATAATGTAATATATTTTTCAAAACGCTAATTGCCATTTTACTTTCATTCTTCTTCTATGCTGGCCTGTGTGACAGTATAGGAACACTGAGGTGGGGTTCGAATCACGAGGAAGTATCGAGAGAAACACCTTGTTGTTTAAATACATTTCTTTGCCATCCTTTCAAGACTCAAATATTTTCCTAGATCTGCAGCCATGCCTTGGAAGTGGGGAAAAATCAGCGACCTTGACCTGGAGATGGAAGTCAAACGATGTTACCGGTCGCTATTAGAAGCACAGGAAACAAATGACAACTGCGTGCGTGCGCATGAAAACGTTGGACGAGCGATGGAGGACAAGACAGATAAAGAGAACCCTTTTCCCGGAAAATGGCGCTTTTTAAAACCAAGTATGTGTGCATGTTAAAGGAAATGGATGTTCAACACATATGCCTGCATTAATGCTTATATTTGATAATTAAATGTTTTCATATTTTCTTTAGGAGACATCTATCAGGCTAGCGAGTTAATGGAGGAAAAATACTACCATAAAGAATTACCAAAATCTGAAAACCCCATCTGTTTCACTTCGCCATACAGGAACGCCAGATTTGCAAAGTTTTCGCGTCCGCAAACAGTGCCATCTTATGACAAAGTAGACTCGTCATGCAACAAAATTACGGAAACAAATGGCGATGTGGACGGCGACACTTCATATAGCCTACCACCCGTAAAGCTGGAGGACGACAAATCCTTCGTCAGCAACATCTCCACGATCCCCGATATTTCTCTAACGGGTCAACTACTGCGACCCGATGACGATGTAAATCACTCCGATGTAACGGGAAAAACAGGTCTCCATTATGCCTCCAAACGGGGCCAGATCACAGCAGTGCAACAACTTCTTCAAGATGGAGCCATGGTCAATGCTGTTGATGAATCTGGGAAGTCGCCTCTCATTTACGCGGTAGAAAACGGTTTCACTGCAGTTGCCAAGGACTTGATCGATCACGGAGCTTACGTTAACCAAAAAGACAACAACAGGATGACACCACTGAGACTCGCAACGGAGGCTGGAAAGAAATACCTTGTGAGCGTTCTTCTGAAGAATCGTGCCTCGGTTTACATCCTGGATAAGGACATGAAAGCGGCGCTTCATTACGCCGTTGAGAAGAACTACCCGGATATTGTTGAACTGTTGATTGATTCCGGGGCTCCAGTCAATCAGAGTGACGGTAACCAGAGGAAATCCCTGCATTACGCCGCGGAAAGGGGGTACCTATCCATCGTAGAACTCCTCCTCAAGAAGGGAGCTTCCATCGACAGTATGGACCGAGACATGCTGACACCAGTATTTTTGGCTGTAGAGAAAGGACTCGAAATTATGTCACATGTCCTGATTTCCAAAGGAGCCAGTGTGAATGCTGCTGATCGCCGCCGTCGGACACCACTGCATGTTGCCGCAGGAAGTGGATTTATCAACATTGCCATGGAACTGATTGCAAACCACGCCGGAGTCAATAATCGGGATGACGTCGGTCGAACGCCTGTGTTTTATGCTGTCCAAAATGGAGACGTCAATATGGTAAATGCTTTCATACAGAACGGTGTCCAGATGGATACGAGTGATATCGCAGGGAAAACCCTTCTTCGATATGCAATTGAAACCCAAAGCGAGGCTATGATATACTTAGTATCCAAGGCAGAACTTGACCAGTGCGGTCCAAAGCGCCACGTTTATCATCGTCAGCTGCTGACAGCCATTGAAACGGAGTGCGAATTTCTAGGGAAAACCGTTTGGAATCACGTAATTGATAACTGCTTGTGTCTGTCGTCCGATGTCGTGGAATGTCGCCTGATGACAGCCACTGTTAACATCCTTCTGGACGCCACGTGCACGGCCTTCTCGCGAGCCAACCGTACCGTACTTCTGAGAACGGAAACACAACTCAGAAATAACAAGCCCGAGAACCCATATATAGTGGCTCATGTCATCGCTCTTCCCCCAGCCAGACGCCCGACATTTATGGGATTACCCGTTGTGTACAAAGTGTCGGAGTTTAAGGCAGCACCACTTTCTAGTTTATTCAGCAATCCCAAGTGAGTTGCAGCAGATGAGTGGTAAAAATTTGGTAGACTTTTGAAATACGTAGATATTTTATTTTTGTTTTGTCTTACTTTTGTAGCTAATAAAAGATCCACTTTGTTGTTTATTGTACATATAGCACTATAAAACTACGAAGGGGTATTTTTCTGACACACAAGAGGCTCATGGGACTTGCATTGTAGCTTTCCTGATTTATTTTTGGCAATATCTAAGAGTTAAAGTGCATTTTAACAAAATGTATGCATGTACTGTATTTTCACTATATAATAGCCATCCCCTATAGTCTCAGTACCTATTGGGTAACTTGCTCAGGGGTAATCAGGGTCATATATTCCACAATCTTCATAACCATACCTATAGTATTTTGTCACGATGCAGTAGATTCCACTAGATAAAACTTTACCTATTTATAGCTCAGCCATAGAGCCAACAGGTACTGTTTGCTTAATGTTAAGGATGACACCTGATCTAGCACCAGATCTGTCCCAGGGACCATGTCTTTCACAATTCTGGAAGAAGCCTCTCCCTACTTCATCACTATTCACTCTGCTTGTGTGATGTCCAGGGCCCAGTTGCACAAAGACGAGTCAAGTTTAACTGACAGTTAATGTCTACTTAACACTACAGTGTATATGAATGCAAGAGTTAATGAGAAGTTACAAATGTAACTGTCTATTAAAGTTAACTAACCGTCATGCAACTGGGTCCTGGAGTCAAGGTCTCGAGATAATCTGGTGCCATGAATTCCCTAGTTTCCATTACAGGCCTCTCTTAGTATCATTCTTGTGTACTCAGTTTCATTGTTTGATATTCAAAAGGTCAAAGAAGGATTTAAAAAAAGAAATGGGGCAGTTTTACTCCATTAATCACAAATCCCACCTTAGCAACAGCACCTCCGATCCAGGGTTCATGAATTTCACAGTTCTTGTTCATCATGAGTATATACACAGTCTGGCCTCCTAGATGTCCCCTAGTGTAGAAAATTTAAAAAGATTTCTAAAGATAACATCATTTTAAATGTATATTTCCCCCTCTGCACCCTGGAGTGCACTGACCATGGAATTCACAAAGATAGTTCCCCTTACTTTAGATATTCCATACTACTAAAAGAGAAGACGATAGCAGATTACCAATCGTAATAAGACACCTGAGTAACTCAAGTGACCCAATAAAAACTAAAGACTAATTATAGAAAGCATGCCGACTTTATTTCATATGACATAAATTCGGAAACAAACAGAGAAAAAAACAGTACTATACCAGAGCTACCAGGTAAAGTGAGTTATTACAAAACATAACGAATTAGACAATAAATTATCACACCGGGACGAATGGGTGTATATCTTAACAGTATTTCACATCAAGAAAGATAACTCTTACCAGAGAAATGCCTACCAAGCAAGAAGACGTGTGCATGATATCCACAATAGGAGAATGTGTAGCACGTGACAGCTTTCATAAGAAGAAAGATAAATCCCTTATCAAGCAATCTCTTCTATAATACTGCTCATCAATAAGCATTATGTGTTATTATCATGCTTCCTGTTAGATTCAATACCCTACTATTTTCACATAGAGCACCGGCAAAATAATGTGAACCATTTTCTTTTTGAGAAATTGTAGCCAATCTGCGAACTTCACCCCAGGGCCTCTCCCTTGCTAAGCGAACATGCTATCCATTAGGTCAGAGACCTATACTAAATGCGGATAAATTAAACATATCAATTAAAATTACCACTAATATAACCGTTATAAGGAAAATTTGTCAAATATTTGATTACCACTAAAAAAAAAATTCAAATAAAATAATAACAAACTAATCGATACACATTTAAAATATCCGCATCAATCATGACTGGAAACACAAACACATTCAGAGTGATCACTGTTTCCTTCATAAACGTAAGTACCAAACATTCTGAAGAAAAAAATGTTGAGAGTCAGCACAAAATTATAATAATGTTACATTTTGCATGCACTACAGTAAAACACAGTTACAGCAAGCACATTTATAATGAATTCACACCTACAGTGAAGTGATTTTCATTCCCTGTAGTTTTAAAACATATTATCAACTTATTGGATATAATGAAATACGTTTATAACGAATCAAAATTGTTTATCCCCAGCATTTCACTATAAGCATGCTTTACTGTATGCTAAAATAGAAGTCGGGGTTTTGACATATAATGCACTTGCCCTCAGCTCGTGCCCCATGTGTCAAAATCCTGACTACTATTTTGGCATAGTGTATGCAAAATACGACATTATTACTAAATAAATATGATGAATTCATGAAAACAAGTAATAATACAATGGAGATTGCAACTACCATGAACTCAACGACATCATTATAAAACGAACACAGTCATAAAAAAATGTCATTTTAAAAGCTGATGGAAAAAATAAAACAGCACAAGTTGTTTTCCTAGTGATTCAAGATGTTGACAGGAAAATATTCATAAAATACAGATTAAAATCTCGAGATGACATAAAAAACTATCACAAATAGCTAAAATGTTACTTGGCTGAAGTTAAAAAAAATATCTGTTAATGATAGAGTAAGAATATGGTGTCTGTCATCCTAAAAGCAAAAAGCAGTGACTTTAATATCATACATGTATAAAAACTGTGCAATACATTCATGTGAATCTAAACAAACATAGAAATCAAAACAGTATAGTCACCCGAAGATCACCCAAACAATGTCAACAAAAAATAAATTCTGTTTTCTGTGAGACAGCAAGTTAAAACATTGAATATATCATTATTTCCCATTCAGTCTGATGATACATGGAGTATAAACTATTTTACATATCTAGTTTACATCAGCTATATGTACATTCTTTTCCCCTTTGTCTACCCTCCATCACAGACCCATGGAGACTGGACACAGAGATGCTGTCCGGTGGTCAGATCTGAGCAGAGGATGCTACACATGCATAAAATACAGATTTTATCCAGCATACTTACACTGTATACTTAGGCTAGTAACATAAAAAATCTGAACAGATAAACTAATTCAGATTAATAATGACAAATACACAGGATGTAAGCTGTAAGTGAAAGGTAATGAAAGAATACAAAGTTTTCTACACACATCCTCCAGAGATTAATATCACAAAAAGAAAAAAGTACCAAAGTTCATGACAGATTTGTGAATTGCATTGATCATGTGCACCCTGGCCAGTCGTGGAATATCCCTCATCTGTTACGACAGGAGATCCTTCATATCGTTCATGGATTCCACGATGGCGTCTGCTAGCTTGGTGGATGATGTCTTGTCACAAGTTTTGTGTGATGTCACATGGAATTTTACTGAAAAGGGGAAGACATAATAAAGTGATATCTAATTTGCTTTGATGGAATTTAACTAAAATCAAATTAGAAACAAAAGTTTAAAGTGGAACTGAAATACAATTCATTAATGTTTTGAGATGTTTCACTCTGATCATACGCCCTAACCTTTCAATCAACATAAACAGTCTTTGTACAGTTTGTGGCATTTACTTAATATACATAATTTTCAACTGGGAATTATTGCACAAACAATAGTCAAAGGTTCATCTGCTCGTCTTCCAGTAAGGATCAACTGATTGTATAATGTTTAACGTCCCGCTTAAAAACTTCTCACTTATATGGAGATGTTACCATTGCCGGTCAAGGGCTGCAAAATTTAGGCCTACGCTCGGAGCTTGCAGCCTTTGAGCAGAAGGGGATCTTTATCGTGCCACACCTGCTATGACACAGGACCTTGGTTTTAGCGGTACAACAAGCAAGGGTACTGAGGACCTATTCTAACCCAGATCCCCACAGGACTCATTTCTTAAGATTTTTAACCCCATCCCTCAAGCTGAAGGGGGTGTGGTGAACGTAATATTCACAATCTTTATACCTCAGAGAAGTTCCCTACTAAATTTGATGAAAAATGGCCAGATGCAATAATTTTCAGAGTACAAGTTAATTATGTTCAAATGCTACTTATGATTATAGAGTTACTATCATGGTTGTGCTGTTACAATTAAAACAGTAAATGTAATGATTAGAATTTATTAAAATATGATTACATGTGTGCAGATAGTTACAATAACATGTATGATTATACGGTTATCATTAAAATTACAATTATGAATATTTAGCTACGACTGCTATTACATATTGATGTTATTACTATAATTACACAGTCACAATCATTGTTATTTAGTTATGATTACACAGTTACAATCGTTGTTATTTACTTATGATTACACATTTACAATCATTGTTATTTAGGTATAGCTATGATTACACACTTACAATTATTGTTATTTAGTTATGACTATGATTACACATTTAAAATCATTGTTATTTAGTTATTACTATGATTACACAGTTACAATTATTGTTATTAAGTTATGATTGTGATTACACTTTTACAGTCATTGTTATTTAGTTATGACTATGATTACACAGTTACAATTATTGTTATTTAATCATGATTATACAGTTACAATCATTGTTATTTAGTTATGATGTGATTACACATTTACAATCGTTATTTAGTTATGATTATGATTACACATTTACAATCATTGTTATTTAGTTATGATTATACAGTTACAATCGTTATTTAGTTAATATGATTATGATTACACAGTTACAATCATTGTTATTTAGTTATGATTAAGATTACACATTTACAATTATTGTTATTTAGTTATGATTATGATTACACATTTAGGATTATTGTTATTTAGTTATGATTATGATAACACAGTTACAATCATTGTTTTTTAGTTATGATTAAGATTACACATTTACAATTATTGTTATTTAGTTAGGATTATGATTACACATTTAGCATTATTGTTATTTAGTTATGATTATGATTACACAGTTACAATTGTTATTTAGTTATGATTACACAGTTACAATCATTGTTATTTAGTTATGATTATGATTACACAGTTACAATTGTTATTTAGTTATTATTATGATTACACATTTACAATTATTATTGTTATTTAGTTATGATTATGATTACACATTTACAATTATTGCTATTAAGTTATGATTATGATAACACAATTACAATCGATATTTAGTTATGATTACACAGTCACAATCATTATTTAGTTAATATGATTATGATTACACAGTCACAATCATTATTATTTAGTTATGATTAAGATTACACATTTACAATCATTGTTATTTAGTTATGATTATACAGTTACAATTGTTATTTAGTTATGATTACACAGTTACAATCATTGTTATTTAGTTATGATTACACAGTTACAATCATTGTTATTTAGTTATGACTATGATTACACAGTTACAATCGTTATTTAGTTATGATTACACAGTTACAATCATTGTTATTTAGTTATGATTATACAGTCACAATCATTGTTATTTAGTTATGATTACACAGTTACAATCATTGTTATTTAGTTATGATTATACAGTTACAATTGTTATTTAGTTATGATTACACATTTACAATCATTGTTATTTAGTTATGATTATACAGTTACAATTGTTATTTAGTTATGATTACACATTTACAATCATTGTTATTTAGTTATGATTACACAGTTACAATCATTGTTATTTAGTTATGATTACACAGTTACAATTGTTATTTAGTTATGATTACACAGTTACAATCATTGTTATTTAGTTATGATTATACAGTCACAATCATTGTTATTTAGTTATAATTACACAGTCACAATCATTGTTATTTAGTTATGATTATGATTACACACTTACAATCATTATTTAGTTATGATTATGATTACACAGTTACAATCATTGTTATTAGTTATGGCTATGATTACACAGTTACAATCATTGTTATTTAGTTATGATTATACACTTACAATTATTGTTATTTAGTTATGATTATGGTTATACAATTATCATTAAAATTACAGTTATGTTGATGATTATTTAGTTATGATTACACATTTACGATTATGATTACACGGTCATGATTATGATTACATGGTCAAGATTATTTAATTACGATTACACAGTTACAACTATACACTGTCAGATAATATCATAAAGGTATTTCTTACTGTGGTCCTCTCCATAGATCATGTACGAGACCCCATAACCCTCAGAGTCTACGGCCATGAACCCGCCACCCATGCAGCAGTTCTCCAGGGTCCAGCCATCTGCATAACGAGTTGGTGTCTGTGACGTGCTCAGGGCATCCTGCATCCAGAAACTCTGTAACAACAAAATCATTCAAAGTTTTTCACATTTCTAAACATTGTACAATATAGCAAGATCATCTCTGGTTTTATAGCTTCTGAGTATCTGGGTGAGGAAGTATTGTTAATGAAATAAAATCCTCATACTGTATATATAATATGCAAGTTTTCTGAATTATAAATTGAAGATTATCACATTAATTCAAAAAATATCAATTCAAATCTTTGAGAAGCTTTATCTCATTCAGTATTGTTTTTCGACATTTTTTTAATTTAATGTTTCTTCCTAAAAGAAACTGTTTAGCTTCTGAGATACATACAACTTTACATATCTTTACATATTCTCTCCTGTTTCAAATTTCTACATGTAACTGTTAAGCATTGCAAAATATACAAAATTATTTCTTTCAGTGTATTTGTACAATCATGCAACTCTTTAGCCACTCAAAGAAATAGGATACAATAATTTCTTTCCCGTTTCTTTCTACAAGGAACTGTTTAGCTGTTGCATACAAGGTCATTTCTTTCTACAAGGAACTATTTCGGCATTGCTAGAAATTCAATCATTTCTTTTTCTTTTCTTTCTATTCAGTCATTGTAAGGCATATAATCCATTTATTAAACAAGATTTTTAAGGACACTTGGGGGTTTACACATTTTAATTTTTAAAGTTTCCTGGATATAACATACATGTATGAATATCTTGCTAAATATTACAAAACATTTTTTATTACTTCTTGGTAAATGGACATGGAGTAAGGCTATGGTTTGTACAAGGATGCATTTCAAAACTTTATTTTTGACAGAGTTAAGACCAACAAGATGATTTTGATTGTGGTGGTCTTACTATAACTTGGCAAATCTTGGGGGGGGGGGGGGGGGGGGGGAGTCGTGATTTGCACCAGAATGCACACTTGATTAATACCAATATCATAACAAAATTACTGTGCATATCTGAGAAATAAATTTCACTCTCAAAAAGCATGAGAGTATTATGAACTGCACCACTTTATGCCATCTTACTTCATAAAGCATGTTAGCGTTTCATGTAAAGTAAGCTGGCGTAAAGCACTGAAGTCCATATTTTCAAAATGGAAGTTTATTTCTTATATTTAAATTCTACTTTTATTTCCATTGGAATTCAGCCATTAAAACAGAGGTACTATATTTATCTGTATTCATACGCGCATTGTTTACAACTGTAACACATTCAATTACAATCTGTAGAGATATCAAAGGCAAAAACATTGCAAAATCCAACAGACAAAATGTACCTTATCCTGGAATAACACTGGCAAAGGCATCTTCAGCTCACGAGATGCCACATACATCCCGAACAAATGTCGATCCCAGCCCATCCCCAAACTGGCATCAATCTTGACTTGGGTCTGGTATTGTACAGCTCTCCGGAGCAACATGATACGCTGGTCTCGCGTGGCACGTTCGTGGAACATGCTCTTGACCCACTGGACGGAAAAATCCGAAACTGGTCGGATCGTCTCAGTTCTACCTGCACAGAACATTCTGAAACAGAAAACAGAAACAGCCATCAAAGGCTCCTGTAAAACGCCTTTGTTCCACAGTGAGTTTTAAAATCTCTTACCAAACAGGGTTAGGATAGCATAAAATTCTAAAGGAGGCTAAAATTCTAGAATGTTAGAAAAATTTCATTCCAATTACTATTTTACTTAAATTATCAAATTTCATTAATGAAAAAAAATGTGTCCATTGTGATGGTAGATACATGTAAGCAGTGGAAGAATGGAATAATCTGCAGAAATTACACATGCTTCCATTACTTCTACAACCCCATAATACAAACAGCCCAAACACTCATTCCTTACATAATACAAACAGCCCAAACACTCATTCCATACATAATACAAATAGCCCAAACACTCAGTCCTTACATAATACAAACAGCCCAAACACTCATTCCTCACATAATACAAACAGCCCAAACACTCATTCCTTACATAATACAAACAGCCCAAACACTCATTCCTTACATAATACACACAGCCCAAACACTCAGTCCCTACATAATACAAACAGCCCAAACACTCAGTCCTTACATAATACAAACAGCCCAAACACTCAGTCCTTACATAATACAAACAGCCCAAACACTCAGTCCTTACATAATACAAACAGCCCAAACACTCAGTCCTTACATAATACAAACAGCCCAAACACTCAGTCTTCACATAATACAAACAGCCCAAACACTCAGTCCTTACATAATACAAACAGCCCAAACACTCATTCCTTACATAATACAAACAGCCCAAACACTCGGTCCTTACATAATACAAACAGCCCCAACACTCATTCCTTACATAATACACACAGCCCAAACACTCCTTCCTTATATAATATTTTATATATAAAAATAAAAGACACTGAAACAGCATAAATTTATAACCGACAAAACATTGGTAAAAACAAAGATAATTACTTAAAATTTTATTCACGCTCTGAGAAGCTCGCAAGTCTCTTCACTTGTGAATACTCTGTGTAAGTATAGGTGTATGTGAACGTCTGCTACTCAGTGTACAAATCTAGCACATAACACAGGCTCACCTTGTGGATGCTGACTCATATGTCTTGGGAGTTTTGTTGTAGAGTTTGTAGTAGGCCAACTGGAGAGCCATCTAGTGGGAAAATAATAATTCATTTTAGACAACTCCATACTAAGTACAAAACACCCATTCTAAGTATACAATGGTTGCCTGATAAAGTCACAACATTATGGTTATAAAATGTCAAAACAAACAGCTGAAGAATATTTGAATGAAACTCAATTGTAAATTTTATGCAGACTGGAAAAGTCCATGATATTAAGTGACAAACTTTGTAAATGCAAGAAAGGACTAAAGACTGACTAATTATTCCTTACAGGCATTTAAACTCAAGTTATACTAAGATCAGCCAAGTGGGCCCTAGTAATTCAAATTTAGCTTCCCTCATAATAAAATTGCTTGCCCAAACGAGTTTGCAAATATTCAATATGATTAGAAGCAGATCCTTTGATCCGTTCACATAGATCACTACATTAGGATCCTAGAATCTGATTTTAATCAGATTGGCAAATCTTAGATCTGTTCTATCCGAGCTCAGAAATAAAAGGCCTATGGGCCACAACACTCACCAGAGTCACCTTATTCCCACTGGGTCTTCATAAGAGGAATTTTAAAAGATTTTTTTCTCTCTTTTATTTCCAATAAAAAATTTGACTCCACCCTAACCCCATGGTGAATATTTCAACCAAACTTTAATCCACACAACATAGGGATACTTCAAAATCAAAACCACTAACATGGCCATGCTGCTCTGGAGAAGATTTTCAAACATTTTACCCTATATTCATGTTTCATAGAAAATCTAATCTCTAATTCTAACTCCAGTATTCATGATTTATAAAGAAAAACATGAAACAAGATGTGATTATGTAACAGTGATGCTCCCGTGCGGCAGCAAAGTAAAGAAAGATCTTGCCAGAAGGAAAATTAACATGACTGCGGAATACATTACAAATATTATTGACAAAGTAGCTGGCCTTCTGCAAGTTGACCATAAAGCTGTTGCCATATGGGCAAGTGATCATCAATTTATCCAACCTCCCCTAACTTAATTTACTTGAATTCAGAAAATGGGCAAAATACTGAATTTAAAGCCTGCCTTGAAAAGTGACGATCTAATATTCAGATTATTTTTGTAAACATTTGAATGTATGCTTTACTAAGGGACTTCAATATTACTTTCCAAAACTATCTATTATTGGGATAATATTAGGTTTTTTCCTAAATCCTCCTAACTTTGTAATTTGTTAATCTCATTACTCTGTACCTGGATGAAGCCATCAGGGCTCATTCTCTTCTTCTTAATGAAGCCTTTACCATAGTCAGGGGAGGTAACAATCAACTCAAAGTCTCCTGCCTATACAACAGAAAAAAAAAATCAATGATCATCATTATCTCAAACCCTGACCGCTTTCCTTGACTTTAACAAAATGTCAGCATGCAATATGATACAAAGTTACACAATACTTCTCCATTAATCAATGTTTCAATATTTCAAGACTTATCTTATAAATATATTGTTCAAAGCTAAAAACTCAGATGTTCTGATAAAACTTTGAAAAATAAATAAAAGCAAGTGATCTCCACTGTAATAAATCCTACCAGTCTCTGGAAGTTGTTGTAAGCTTGGTCTATATCTTTCTCAAAGTCATGGAGATCCCACTCCAATCTGTAAGACAATCATCATATCAAAAAACATAATCAAAGACCATCTGACACAGTACAATACTCACAGCACAAGGACACAGGCAAACCGGCAGTTTGTGTCTATAGCATACTACCAGACAGACATTTTTGGTCTATAATGTTCTACCAGACAGACATTTTGTGTCTATAGTGTTCTACCAGACAGATATTTTGTGTCTATATAGTGCACTACCAGACAGATACAAGTGTATTTTGTGTCTAGAGTGTTTTACCTGCAGACAGACATTTTGTGTCTATAGTGTTCTACCAGACGGATATTTTGTGTCTACTAACATTGCTACCAATGACATATCTTTGGTAGATAAACACCAAGTGAAAATTTTTCTTTTAAACGCAATTCCATTTGTTACATTCTACTTGCCTAACACATAATATGCTGGGAAGAGTAAATTGAGTCAATTCAGGGGGGCTAAATTTGGCCCTTATTACCACATACATTCGTACATGCACTGTAGGCAAGTACACAAAAATAAATCTATAGCATCTCGAACCATTAATTTTGTAAAATCAAATTCTGCAAAACTTTGATGGTATGCAGACCTCTGAGGTTTGGGGAGTGTTCGCTTGGATTTCTCTCGGATGATTCCTCCGTCCTCCACGTACTTCTCACTCTTAAGAAAATACTCCCACATTCGCCCCGGTAACTATGTAAAGAAAAGAAAATTCTACGTAGCATACTCTTTCAAAATATTACATTTCAGGTCCTACTAGACAGAGAACCCAAGAGAACTCTAGAAAACCCTGGGGATTCTTCATTATTACACGTGTGTAAACTTTTTGACTACATTGATTTTTTTAAAATAATATTACAAACTAACGAATTTTCATCCATCTATTATCTGTTTTCTTCATCTTATTGGACAAAAATAGTCTCCCTTTGCCGCTTGTTAATTTCTGTAATCTTAATCCCAATCTAATCAATATAAAGAACTATAAGTTCCATGATAATCCATATTCTCTAGAATTATTTGTTAAATTTATTTATTCTAAACATGAAAAATTAGCATCTTGACAAATTGCAATGTTGGACAGATCCCAATTTCATATTTGCATACAGAAGATTACAGAAATCAAAGAGCAGCAAAGGACGAGCTGATTTCTTCAATAAATTGAATAAAACGAATTAATGTATAGATGGATGGAAATTTGTTATTTGATTACTATTTGCACTAGATCATCAATGCAGCAGTCGAACAGTTTACACACCTGTATAATTAGAAATCCCCAGGGTTCTCCACAGTACTCTGTTTAGTGTTCATTTGGTGTCTTTATTTTGTCATTAATTCATCATTTATAAGTTGTCAAACATTTACATTTTCTATTGTAATTAAACCAATTTTCATGATGGATGCAAGATACTTGTTGTTAATAGTATAAACTGTTAGTTCTTCAAAGAATATAATACCAAGTTTGTTAGTAAAAATACTTAATTGCTATACATGTACATTAATAATAAAATACAACAAACAAGAATACTGGATATGATTCCGGAGTAATATATTGGATATCAAATTATCTGTATATAAATTTCTACTGCATATATGTTTTATATTACGGGTGGGTGCACAGTTAAATTAAGCACGCAAGTAAGAGTGCAAGAACATGCAAAAAGAAACCAAACCGAAAAGCTAGAGAAGCACAATGAATAGATGAGCAGTCGGCATTCTGTTCATTTCCCTTATAGAAGGTCAGACTGTTGCAGACAAAGCAGAGCATACCCCTATGATGTAAAAATGCATAGTTGCATAGTTGTATATAAAAAGCTCTGGTAAATGTGCTTGCTACAAAATCAACTTTGATATTTGGAGTGACTGAATTGAATGACTGAATTTTTGTTCATTATGATAAAAATCAGTGGATATACTTTAAGAGAATAAAATGCAGTGACCTTGTTAGATTTTAAACTCAAGAATCCAGCTTTAATATAAAAAAAAATCTTATGGTACCTCCAAAATTAAATTACCCAACCCCCATGTCTGGAGGAAATTACTCACTGTGGCATCTATAGAGGAGTGCTCCCCACAACTACCACAATATCCGTTGTCAAACAAAATGAACTGAACAGATTTATCAAACCACCTGTTGAAAAGAATCAGAATGATAACATATCAGCATTCCATTACTCTTCCCGTGGAAATAAGGTGAGAGTCCACAGCACCTGCTCTGTGTGTAATGACACAACAATGACACATGTTGAAAAACTAAAGGAACATGAGCCTTGCTGGAATAGGTGTTTTAAGTGACAGGTGCCTTTCTTTAACAGGTGTACCACATGTGATGTGTACTGGTTGAACAATGGCACATAATGTACTATGAGACTCAGATGGCATATGCTTTAGTGGGATGGGTACATGTATATCACTGTGACAGGTGCTCTATACAACACGACTTACACTGACAGGTGTTCTATACAGCACATGACTTACACTGACAGGTGTTCTATACAACACATGACTTACACTGACAGGTGTTCTATACAGCACGACTTACACTGACAGGTGCTCTATACAGCACATGACTTACATTGACAGGTGCTCTATACAGCACATGACTTACACTGACAGGTGCTCTATACAGCACATGACTTACATTGACAGGTGCTCTATACAGCACATGACTTACATTGACAGGTGCTCTATACAGCACATGACTTACACTGACAGGTGTTCTATACAGCACGACTTACGTTGACAGGTGCTCTATACAGCACATGACTTACATTGACAGGTGCTCTATACAGCACATGACTTACATTGACAGGTGCTCTACTGTGACACGCACCTTATCTTGAGAGGTGCCTCTCTGCAACTGTAACAAGTGCACAGTGTAACAGATACTTGTACAGACTGGTGTTCTACTGTGACAAGAACCTTGTACTGAGAGATTTTCTACTGTATTCAGTGCTTTACCATGACAATAAGAGTCAAACAAATGTACATGCCAGAGAGAACAAAACAGAAACTAGTTACCTTCTGAGAATTCTGGTTCCTTCCAGTCATCGCGACCAGATATTGAAAGTTCAATAGTAATAGGAATCAAGACAATGAATTATGAATGAGTTCTCAACTTTAAAATAACATAACTCAGGGAGTGGGGATGCATGTAATTATCAGATCAAAGACACACTCACATAATCAAATTCCTCTACAACAAAGAAAACACAACAACTATTCAACTGTGAAATCAAGACCCTAAACTCCTGGAATGAACTCCATCCATGCCCTACCTACGTACTTCTACCTAACAATGCAATTCATGGAACAAGCATAATGTATGGTATTGAAATGTCTGCCTATAATGTACAGTATTCTAATACCTGTGTATCATGCACGGTATTGCAATGTTGGTGTATAATGCATGATTATGCCGGTGTCTGTGTATAATGTACAGTTATGCCGGTGTATAATAATGTACGGTTATGCCGGTGTATAATAATGTACAGTTATGCCGGTGTATAATAATGTACGGTTATGCCTGTGTATAATGTACAGTTATGCCAGTGAATAATGTACAGTTATGCCGGTGTATAATAATGTACAGTTATGCCGGTGTATAATAATGTACGGTTATGCCTGTGTATAATGTAGTTATGCCAGTGTATAATGTACAGTTATGCCAGTGTATAATGTACAGTTATGCTGGTGAATAATGTACAGTTATGTCGGTGTATAATAATGTACGGTTATGCCTGTGAATAATGTACAGTTATGCCGGTGTATAATGTACAGTTATGCCGGTGTATAATAATGTACGGTTATGCCGGTGTATAATGTACAGTTATGCCGGTGTATAATAATGTACGGTTATGCCGGTGTATAATAATGTACGGTTATGCCAGTGTATAATGTAGTTATGTCGGTGTATAATAATGTACAGTTATGCCGGTGTATAATGTACGGTTATGCCAGTGTATAATGTACAGTTATGCTGGTGAATAATGTACAGTTATGCTGGTGAATAATGTACAGTTATGCCGGTGTATAATGTACAGTTATGCCTGTGTATAATGTACAGTTATGCCGGTGTATAATAATGTACGGTTATGCCGGTGTATAATGTACAGTTATGCCGGTGTATAATAATGTACGGTTATGCCTGTGAATAATGTACAGTTATGCCGATGTATAATGTACAGTTATGCCGGTGTATAATAATGTACGGTTATGCCGGTGTATAATAATGTACGGTTATGCCGGTGTATAATGTACAGTTATGCCGGTGTATAATAATGTACGGTTATGCCGGTGTATAATAATGTATGGTTATGCCGGTGTATAATGTACAGTTATGCCGGTGTATAATAATGTACGGTTATGCCAGTGTATAATAATGTACGGTTATGCCTGTGAATAATGTACAGTTATGCCGGTGTATAATGTACAGTTATGCCGGTGTATAATAATGTACGGTTATGCCGGTGTATAATAATGTACGGTTATGCCAGTGTATAATGTACAGTTATGCCGGTGTATAATAATGTACGGTTATGCCAGTGTATAATAATGTACGGTTATGCCTGTGAATAATGTACAGTTATGCCGGTGTATAATGTACAGTTATGCCGGTGTATAATAATGTACGGTTATGCCGGTGTATAATAATGTACGGTTATGCCAGTGTATAATGTAGTTATGTCGGTGTATAATAATGTACAGTTATGCCGGTGTATAATGTACAGTTATGCCGGTGTATAATAATGTACGGTTATGCCGGTGTATAATAATGTACGGTTATGCCAGTGTATAATGTACAGTTATGCCGGTGTATAATGTACAGTTATGCCAGTGTATAATGTACAGTTATGCCGGTGTATAATAATGTACGGTTATGCCAGTGTATAATAATGTACGGTTATGCCTGTGAATAATGTACAGTTATGCCGGTGTATAATGTACAGTTATGCCGGTGTATAATAATGTACGGTTATGCCGGTGTATAATAATGTACGGTTATGCCAGTGTATAATGTAGTTATGTCGGTGTATAATAATGTACAGTTATGCCGGTGTATAATGTACAGTTATGCCGGTGTATAATAATGTACGGTTATGCCGGTGTATAATAATGTACGGTTATGCCAGTGTATAATGTAGTTATGTCGGTGTATAATAATGTACAGTTATGCCGGTGTATAATAATGTACGGTTATGCCAGTGTATAATGTAGTTATGCCGGTGTATAATAATGTACGGTTATGTCGGTGTATAATGTACAGTTATGCCAGTGTATAATGTACGGTTATGCCAGTGTATAATGTACAGTTATGCCGGTGTATAATGTAACACACTGTTTACATCAATTGCGTTATCTTTCCCGTTATCAATGAATGTCCGTGGCTATCCACACAACAGCCTAGATAGCAAGTTGCAAGTCTAGTAAACATTTTGTACAGCATCCCAATGCATAAAATGAGATTATAGAATAAATTGTCTATACTGTTACCTTATAAAAAGGAGCAGTATATATATAGACATTAGTAACAGATCAGTCAATTTTAAAAATACCTGAAATAAATCAAAGAGTTTGATAATTTGAATTGCTGGAACTCGTTTGACTGAAATCAGGTGAAAGAGAGTGGCATTTGAGAGGGTACTAAAGTAAACAGGTTTATATTCTGACAGGAAGCCAGTACAAAACAAGTTAATTCAGTGTTCACTTGGAGACATGGATTTCGCAGACGACATTGCCCTGCTGCCGCACTCTCATTAACAAATGCAAGACAAAACGGAGAGTCTGACCAACATAGCCAGGACCACAGGAATGGAGATCAATGTCAGTAAAACAGAGAGCTTGCAGGTTAATATCACTCAAGAAGCACCCATCAACATCAACGGACAGGCGTTGGAAGAAGTTGACCACTTCACCTACCTCGGCAGTGTTGTCAGCAAGACAGGAGGAGCTGACGAGGACATAAAGTCCAGAATCAGCAAGGCGAGACATGCATTTGTCACCTTCAGACCAGTGTGGAGGAATAACAACCTTAGTCTACACACCAAGCTTAGGCTGTTCAACACCAATGTCAAGTCCGTGTTGCTGTATGGCTCGGAGACCTGGAGATGCACAAATAGCCTAGATAGCAAGTTGCAAGTCTTCATCAACACCTGTCTCCACCAGATCCTACACATCATATGGCCTGAGCGGATTTCCATTGAGGAACTCATGCGCCGGACAAAGCAAAAAAGTGCAAAGACCATTCAGAGCCGGAAATGGGTTGGACACCCTGCGCAGAGGACTAAAGAACATCCCACACCACGTCTTGGACTGGAACCCACAGGGAAAGCGAAAGAGGGGACGACGAGTCACCACCTGGAGAAGAACTCTACAGGCAGAGCTCAGGAAAATCAACATGACCTGGGGTGAAGTCAAGAGAACAGCCCAAGACAGAACAAGATGGAGAACAGCAGAGTGGGCCCCATGTTCTGGATGGAATGAAGAGGACTAAATCTTTAAAATAATGAATCAAATATCACTTAAAATCCTGATTCCCTCCATAAAGGAACTCATTTTCTAGGTTAAATAATTCATTGTTCACATATCTCTCTAAATCCTGATTCACATACATGTATCACTTGAAATCCTGACACCCTACACAACAGAATTCATTCTTTATCTTTCCTACATCTTGAATCCAATGCTGATAGTTAACCATATTTCTCACAAGACATTAAATTCTACAGTAAATAGTTTACAGATAAAACATACATGTAGTACAGTCACATGTTATTCTCTATCAATCAAAGCAGTGTGTAAATCAAATCAACCATGACTACACAAGTTAAGAATGATAAGTGATATCCAGGTTCTACAACACAGGTTTTTTTCCCACTCAAGATAATAAATACATTCACTTTTTTAAATAAATTCACATGAGACATGTTTGTAGAGTGTCTTTTATTATTAAACAAGATTTATAGAAAATCTGTAAATAATATTAAGAAAATGTTGTAAAAAATAACATTATAAAATATCTGTCAATAATAAGATGTTGTAGAATCTGTCTAGCTGGAAGCAATTTCTTTCTGACTGCTGACATTAAAGCTAGTGAGACATCACAGGAAAGAGAGAAGGAACACAAACATGATATAACATAAGAAAGACACCGTGCCCCACAGTGATGTTATGTAGGGTTCCCACAGTGATATTATGTAGGGATGATAGCTGAAAAAGACACAGTGTCCCACAGTGATATTATGTAGAGATAATAGCTGAAAAAGACAGTGTCCCACAGTGATGTTATGTAGGGGTCCCACAGTGATATTATGTAGGGATAATAGCTTTAAAAGACACGGTGTCCCACAGTGATGTTATGTAGGGGTCCCACAGTGATGTTATGTAGCTGAAAAGGCATGGTGTCCCACAATGATGTTATGTGGGGATAATAACTGAAAAAGATAGTGTCCCACGGTGATATTATGTAGGAATAATAGCTGAAAAAGACACAGTGATGTCATGTAGAGATGATAGCTGAAAAAGACAAAGTGTCCCACAGTGATGTTATGTATGGATAATAGCTGAAAAAGATACAGTGTCCCACAAAGATGATATGTAGGGGTCCCACAGTGATGTTATGTTGGAATAATAGCTGAAAAAGAGACAGTGTCCCACTGTGATGTTATATAGGGGTTCCACAGTGATATTATGTACAGATAATAGTTGTAAAAGACACGGTGTCCCACAGTGATGTTATGTAGGAGTAACGGGAGATATAAAAATTTTCCTTGTCATTACAGGCAACAGTTTAAGAATGAAAGGTATTCAAAATTCAAGAGAAATGGTATTTTCTTCAGAGAGAGTATGAACCATTTACAGATATAGGAAGTGTTTCCTAAGTGTTTAATTTCTGATCAGTTCCTCTGTCTTCGGTTCAGAGATGAAGCAAATGAGATGAAGATGTGTTGATGCTATGCCATGACTTAGCACAATAGAGTCTGAAACAAACAGAAAAAAAATCAAACTCCAAGTTAACATCCAGCCTGCTGTTTTTGTTGACAAGGAAAACTTTTGTGTGTTAGATTATACAGGTACTACATGGGATTTTATATTTTCTAACTACAACACTAAGGTGAGAAAAGTGTTAAACACACAACTCGTAACACATGGACTCACTGTGGCATCCACGCTGGCATGTTCTACGTTTGTTCCGACCTTGCCGTTACCGAAGGCAGAGAATTGGATGGATTTGTCAAACCACCTGATGAAGCCCCAGAATACAGTGTTAAAACTCACGGGATGAAATTCACAACATGTAGTCAGTTTATTTCTCACTTCGTAACTGACGTCATATACATGCATCTTATCATATAAATTGACTATCTGATTGAACAATTGCCATTTATTAACACTTTCACGGCTAATTTTTATAAATTATAAAGCATTATTGAACACATATATATAAAACACTTGTAAGTTCATCAAAAGCTCATTATAATTTCATAATGATTGCAATCAGATCTATTTATTCTTATGAAATGAAGTGCTACTACTGCAGAAGACCACATATTCTCGGATTTCAGAATTCCCCATGCCTTACCTGTTGAAACCATTGCCCGTCATTGTGAAAGATCCATTTTCTTCAATATTCTAAAAATATCACTAAACATTATGTACAGGTCATCACATCAAGCTGTAATTTCTTTGTATCAGAAAAGCATCAATATAGGTAGTATTGTTATGGGCATCAAATTGTGATAATATAAAAAGCCTTATCTTATTTCTGTGGAGTTACAATTACTGTCACAGAACTGTATACAGGGTTATTTTTGCCCTTTTACACTAGCAAACAATTTTATTATTTCCTATTGTGGTCCCATCCTAGCCCCAGGGGTCTTTGAGTTTAACAAACCTGAATATGTACTATGTCAGAAAGCTTTCATGTAAATCTCAGCTTTTCTGGCTCAGTGGTTCTTGAGAATAAGATTTTTTAAAGATTTTCCCTATATACTTGTGTGTAAAACTTTGATCCCCTATTGTGGCCCAATCTTACCCCCAGGGGCCATGATTTGATCAAACTTAAATCTGCAATATGTCAGGAAGCTTTCATGTAAATTTCTCTTTTCTTGACCCAGTAGTTCTTGAGGAGAAGACCTTTAAAGATTTTCCCTATATATTTGTATGTAAAACTTTGATCCCCTATTGTGGCCCATCCTACCCCTAGGGTCCTTGATTTTAACAAACTTGAATCTGCACTATATCTGGAAGCTTTTATGTAAATATCAGCTTTTCTGGCTCAGTGGTTCTTGACAAGAAGATTTTTAAATGACCCCACCCTGTTTTTGCATTTTTGTGATTATTTTCCTTTGAAGGGGGTATGGCCCTTCATTTCAACAAACTTGAAAGCCCTTCACCCAAGGATGTTTTTGGCCAAGTTTGGTTATATTTGGCCCAGTGGTTCTGGACAAGAAGTTTACAAACAGACAGATGGACAGACGATGGACAACAGGCAATCAGAAAAACTCACTTGAGCTTTCAGCTCAGGTGAGCTAAATATCAGTCGAGGTTTAATGAATGCTCACAGCATAAAAGCAATTAATTTCTATTACATGTACAAAGGAATTCAAAGTAACAACTCAGATGTACAGATAACACATAGCATTGATAAGATATCAATTCACACGAAAACTATTATAAATTTCCATAATATCATTTGACTATAGTGAAAAACTACTTTTTGTTGTCAACATCAAAGGGACAAATATTCATAGGTGCATCAAAATCTTCAATGGACAGAATTATAAGTAAAGAGAATGATAATTGTCTCCCCATGATAGCAAGATTCCCAGAACACATGATGCTTTGAAAATAAGGAATCTTACAGAACACAGATATGGAATCTCTGTTTTATGTAGTGCCAGCAATGATCAGTTAGCCATGATACTTACCTTAGGAGCGACGTCGTCCAGGGACAAAAAGAAAATGGCCGACTCCACAGCTTCCAAACTCTGTCTGTTACTGGTAGTTAGGAGTCTCTGTCTCACCTTAATAAAATCCAATAACAACATGTCCTGTCAACTTTACATCGGTCAACAATTTATCTACACATCACGTCAACTTCAAATGATTCCTCAACAAAATATCCCATCTTTTCCCCTTAACTTCTACCAGCAATACTGGAAAAGCCAAAATTATCTGATGATTTATAAAGACTTTGTAAAATTCAGACTGTATGTAATTCCTTTAGAAATCATCTGAGAATTTATTATATACATGCATATACAGTGTTTTTCTGTTCCTGACCTTTGCCCATGTGTCTCTTCTCTCTGATGTGAACACAGCAATGCGAGATGGCTCTTCAACCTCTGAAGGAAAAACAAAACAAACTTGAACTTCTGAGAGATGCAAGAGTCAGCAAAGTCAAACATGTACTGCCAATCATTGGGGACAACTAATCCACTTTGGAATTGTTAGAAAATTAAGCTACAAGGAATGTCAAATTTCAAGTCTAAAGTAAAATGTTTGCAAAGAAATTGTTAAGAATTAGTCCTGTACTAAATCCCCTCCAAATCTGTTGCAGAGGGAGGGTGTGTGTGTGTGTGTAATGATTTAAAGTAATTTTCAATTATATCCGTATTAATGATATTGGGGGGGGGGGGGGGGGTGGTTAAGTCATTTTCAATTCTCTCTGTATTAATTATATTGAGCAATCTATCCTCTGTATGGTGACTACCGTATATACTCGCCTATAAGTCGGTCCGCCTATAAGTCGGTTGTATTTTTTAAGGTTATTTTGTAGGAATTTGCCATTGACCCGCTTATAAGTCGGTACAAATTTTTGTCAGAATCGGCTGACAATTTCAAGTCAATGCTCTAGTGTTTTTACCTATGTTTCAAAAAATATTTTGAGAAATTAATAATTATGAGGTGCTCCATATCCAAGCCATATGTGTTTGGGGTTTAAACGCAACCCTTGATCTATTATGGACAATGATCCCTTGTGTACCTAAGCAATTATGGTCTCCTAATTACCAGTACCCGACAACGTGTTTACTTAGTGGCATGCGCCTCGCGAAAACTGTTATTGTGGGATTCCGGTATAATTCATTGTATCAACAATAGAGTTTTTAAGAGTCAAGAATGATGATCTAAATTAACTGTTAATAATATTCAATCTTTTATGAAATATATTTCAGACGGTAAACATATGAATATTTCAATATTAAATCGGGTTCGTAATTCAATTTTACCGATAAACGATAGATTAGTTGAATTGAAAGTATTAGTTACCGGTATGTAAATAATTTTGAACTAGATAAAAATATGTAAATACTTGTACTTTATACATAATTTTAAAATACATAAACAATACAATATGTCTAGATATTTGTGAACAATAATCATTTGTGTGGCAGTCCATGATAATCGTCGGAGTTGTTTAAAAAACACCACATTACGCCGCCCAGAAAAATACCAATCTTCTTAGGACGCGCCTATAAGTCGGACATAGAGTTTTGGACCAAAAATTGACTCCCAAAAATCCGACTTATGGGCGAGTATATACGGTACTATCATGAGAAAGGTTTGACCTTGATAATGAGAAAAGTTTGACCTTGATAAACAAAATTTAAGACGTATGCCAGTAAAACTATGGTAATTATTGGATAAAGTAAACACCCTTAAAGTGAACAAATCTGGAGACATAAACTTTACTGGGCCTTATTTACTAAGAATATATATCTATCATTCAAGACATCCATCTATCTACAATCTATCTATGTATCCATCTTTCTACAGTTGAACTTTGGTATCTCAAACATTAATATCTCAAATACCATGGATTTGTCAAAGTGATTCAGAATTCTCAACTACATTTTATTTATGCAAGTTAACCTCAATAGCTCGAACCCTCGGATATCTAATAAGTTTTCTGTAACACCATTTAAATGCCTGAGATAATAAAAAACAATCAGTTTGCTATCCAGTCCTAATGCCCTTACAAGCAGATTTTAGTACCAAAATGCAATTTGATGCAGTTTGATTGATCTAATTCTGTAATGAGGTCCCAAATAATGTACATGATGTGTACTAAAATAACAGAGTTGTCTGGAAACTGCAAGTCTTGCAACAAATACTGTACAACGATTATTTTCTGTGGGGTGGAAATGATTGTGATCCAGTTCCTGAATGGTATCAAATCATATTCTGCACTTTGAATATCTGTAGTTGCATTATACCTACCTATACCTAATAGTATATGTATCAATATACACTTTTTGTGATTGTAATTTTTGCAGATTTTTCACATGGACAAGACAATCGCAGAAAAAACCACTATACAGTATTATAGCTAAGACCAGTTTTGAAAAACATCATTTAAATAAAATACTTGTCCACAGGTAGTACAGAAAGCAGCTCAAATGCTCCAGGGGACATATTTCCCTCAGGCAAACCCTCGGGAAATAAGTTCTTATTTCAAGTTTGAAGAAAGCACTATCCCTCACACAAGCAGTGGATAAGTTTATTACTCTTCATTATAGTGGTTAACTTACCTTCTGTTTGATGTACTATCTCTGACAGAATGTCATGTAGTTCCGTGACAGTCAGTAATAACTTACCTTCTGTTTGACATACTATCTCTGACAGAATGTCGTGTAGTTTGTGACAGTCAGTAATAATTTACCTTCTGTTTGACGTACTATCTCTGACAGAATGTCCTGTAATTCCGTGACAGTCAGTAATAATTTACCTTCTGTTTGACATACTATCTCTGACAGAATGTCGTGTAGTTCCGTGACAGTCAGTAATAATTTACCTTCTGTTTGACGTACTATCTCTGACAGAATGTCCTGTAATTCCGTGACAGTCAGTAATAATTTACCTTCTGTTTGACATACTATCTCTGACAGAATGTCGTGTAGTTCCGTGACAGTCAGTAATTTTTTCTTCCCATCACTGTCTGGGGCAAAAACGTCAAGCTGGTAGTATACACCATTTCTGTGAAATGAAAGAAATAATAGCAATCAACTCTCACAAGTACAATATTATGATATTGAGATGTGAACATAATCATTGAGATATGGATATTGAGAAGTGAATGTGAATACCAAGATATCTCAATGTGTCTAATAATCTGATATTCACTGTGTACTATGGCAACAAATCGACAATAATCAAATTGAGACTGTTGTATCACAATACCTAACAAATTGTAAGTGCTGTATCATTTCACTCGCTATGTCAATGTGGATGTTGAGATGTCGATGTGGATATAGTGATGTCAATGTGGATATTGAGATGCCATTGTGGATAATGAGATGTTAATGTGGATATTGAGATGTCAATGTGGATATTGAGACTCAAACTGAAATGTTGGTGAATATTGTTTGAATTGTGGATAATAGCAAACTCAAGAAGATATAAGACCGTGAATCACTTTTCATTCATGAGAACTTATTTTCATTATAAAATTGTGAAGTTGTTTTGAAGCAAAAATGAGATTCTTATACTCTTATCCATATACATTCCTTGGTAGATCTAATGAGCAAACTGAATGTCTACGAAAATGATGTCTCATTGATATATCCAACAAAATAACAGAAATTAAGTCTCAGACTGAAGAAGTGATCAGCAACAGATTTTTAAAGATTTTTTCATAAAATTCAAAAGTTTGCAACAACAATTTCGAAATAAAACTCTCCCAACCTATATATAATGATATGTTTGGACTCCTCGTAAATCATCAGTCTATCTATGGTATCATAAGGTATCCTGGTCGTAGAAAACTGCTGCCTACAATAGTAAATATAGCATAGGTCAACAATTCAAATGTTTACATCAAATAAAATGCTCAGCCTAAAATCTGACAACTGTTAGATGTACCATTCAGGTCATGATGTCTTTACTAATCATGACATTAGTATGTTGCAGAGTATTAATAATAATAAAATTCATATAGCGTCTTATATAAAACAAATTACTTTAATGCGCTTTACAGGGGTAAGAAGAGGAATGCAATGATAAACAGTCTTCACGAAAACTCAGTGGTCCGAAGACCGAGGCCAGTGAATTTTACGGTCGGGTCAGTGAAAATTAAAAATCAGGAAGTCCGACGGGCTTGTAGATTTTTGTAAGTCATATTAAATATAATGTTGGATTTAACTATTCAAAACATTTTCTTTGCTTAAATTTACCATCAAAATAAAAATAAATAAATAAAAAAGCACATAAAGTAACCATAGTTTCAGTAAATTAATTGTACAATTTTACAATGCATTCCATAACGTATGTGATAAACATATGAAAATTTAGGGGGCCAGTAAATTTCACTGTGGGCCAGTAAATTCAGACAGTTCACTGGTCCGACTGGCCAGCAAGTTTTAAATGTTTTCGTGAAGGCTGGATAAAACATAATTAATGAAATTAAATGACAGTATGACATGTTCTAACACACCTCCATATACCAAATTTCACAGTAAGATTATACTGAAGATAGTTTAAAACCCCGTTACTATAAACACCTAATATGTATAATTGCCAAGTTAACCTGACAGACATGTATATCCAGATAAACTTAACTATATAGAAAGCTAAAGTTCAATTCTAATCAATCACGGAGTTAATGTTTGGGAATTAAAGGGTGGAGAAGTGCTAGTTAATTTTTGGAAACTAAAAGGTGGAATAGGGTTGAGTGAATGTTTGGGAACTAAAGGGTGAAGTACGACTGAGTTAATGCTTGAGAACTAAAGGGTGGAGAAGTGCTGAGTTAATGTTTGGGAATTAAAGGGTGAAGTGCTGAGTTAATGTTTGGGAATTAAAGGGTGGAGTAGGACAGACGACGACGGTGAAGATTTATAGTGCAGACTGCCCAGTAGGGGCCCTGCTACACTAGGTTTGTTGCGGCGAGGCGACGATGGTGGTCGACCCTTGGATCCCCTGGAAACGGGGACGGGTCTTCTTGAAGATCCGGGGATGGTTAGATCCTCCAGAAGGTGGTGGATGGGTCCATCTCCTCTTCCTAGAGACGATCGCCCACGGATCCCCACAGTATAGTCGGGGGAAGGGTTTCTTGAAGGTAGCTTGCTAGGACAGAGTTAATAATTAGGAACTAAAGGGTGGAGAAGTGCTGAGTTAATGTTTGGGAACTAAAGGGTGGAGAAAGGCTAGTTAATGTTTGGAAATTAAAGGATGGAGAAGTGTGCTAGTTAATTTTTGGGAACTAAAAGGTGGAATAGGGCCGATTGAATGTTTGGGAATTAAAGGGTGGAGTAGGACTGAGTTAATTTTTGGGAACTAAAGGTGGAGAAGTGACATTTAATATTTGGGAATAATAGGGGGAAGTGCTAGTTAATGTTTGAGAACTAAAAGGTAGAGTAGGACCGAGTTAATATTTTGGATCTAGAATGTGGGGGATAGGGCTGAGTTAAATGTATGGAAGCTAGCCCAGGTACAGGTGTGATAACTTACCTATATCCCTCCATACACATAGGAATCATGTCTTGTAGGTACTGAGGTGTCAAAGTCTCATCCTGAAGTTGTTCATGGAATCTACAACAGAACATAGGGGTCATTATACGCAACTACAACAGAACATAGGGGTCATTATACGCAACTACAACAGAACATAGGGGTCATTATACGCAACTACAACAGAACATAGGGGTCATTATACGCAACTACAACAGAACATAGGGGTCATTATATGTAACTACAACAGAACATAGGGGTCATTATATGTAACTACAACAGAACATAGGGGTCATTATATGTAACTACAACAGAACATAGGGGTCATTATATGTAACTACAACAGAATATAGGGGTCATTATATGTAACTACAACAGAATATAGGGGTCATTATATGTAACTACAACAGAATATAGGGGTCATTATATGTAACTACAACAGAATATAGGGGTCATTATATGTAACTACAACAGAACATAGGGGTCATTATATGTAACTACAACAGAATATAGGGGTCATTATATGTAACTACAACATACAACAGACCATAGGGGTCATTATATGTAACTACAACAGAACATGGGGGCCATTACATGTAACTACAACAGAACATAGGGGTCATTATACATAACTACAACAAAACATAAAGGTCATTATACGTAACTACAACATACAATTTAATTTTTCGTTTTGCAAAATTACTGATGATGAAATGCCCTTGCAATTCTTAAAAACTTATCCTTCTAATTATGCATGTGAAATGTGTTGTTGCTTAGAATGTTTATTGTCGACACACAACTGGTATACAGGACCTGGCACAAGGACACACACTAGTCTAGTAGTTAAATACAGGCAAGAGAAATCAGAAGAAAAAGAAATATGTCTTTTAAAATAAATACTTTAATTAAACATACTATGGTACCTTACTAATTTTTCAATCAGAACTTTCTTTCTTTCAAATTCATTACAAATCATTGTTTCTTGACAACCGGTTGTTCCTACAGAACATGAAGAGGTTTCAATTTCACTGCCGTGAGATTTACTGCCCTTGGCTCCTTCAACAAGTTTCTGCCTAGTAATAGAATTTGGGTCATTTCAACAAGTTTCTGCCTAGTATTCTAGTAATGCATTTTCTATCACTTCAGAGAGCCAGCACTTCAGTGATGCTGAAGATAACTTTTTAAACAAAGTAAGTGAAAAAAGTTCTCGGAAAATATAACACTTTTAGACTAGATTTAAACTATAAGCCTGTTAGTTTCTCAAGGTACATGATAAACACAAAACACAATTATAGAAAACGGAAAGCCTGATACGATAGGAGCACGATACAGTAACACACACACATGACAATTATAACACAATAGAAATGTCAACAATAATGTTGCAGGTCCTGCAGATGTATATAATTTAAATTCTGCTACAAAACCTAAATACAGAGAATAAATGACTGGGTATTGTATGCATTCTGGGGACTAAGAAAACAATTGTTAGATACTTTCCCGATACTTTTCCTGTTTTCACATTACATAACACAAATACCCTATAGTTATCCATTCTTCGCTTGCAATAGGCTTCATTGATTTCTAAACTGTGGAGAAATTGATTAAAACTATGTGTCATTGTTTGATCAGCTGTTATGTCTTGAAATTATGTTTTCCTTTCATCTAAATGAGTCAATTTATAAAATGAAATATTCATCACACACTAGAGTGTCAGATACACAAAGTGGATGCAAGATCAAATACAAAGTATAAACTGTATGCGAGTGTGGTGCTTCAAGCCGGCATACTTTATCAAGTGTGTTAGCACTGACTCATGAAAAGTATACCGGTATGGTGAGCATTCTCTGATAGACAAAGTGTCTGGGGGAATATGAAAGTCCCAATAGTGGGGCATAATGGGGCACATAGGGAAAATCTCCAGGTAAAGAGCCCGCATAGTGGGGCACATAGGGAAAATCTCCAGGTAAAGAGCCCGCATAGTGGGGCACATAGGGAAAATCTCCATCTCTTCATCTCCACAAGTCAAATTAAAGAAAGCTGTGTATGACATTATCAGGATCTGCCCTCAGTGCACGGGAAACATAATCATTGTCCTGTAAAGAGTTCAACCAGCATCATCTGACAATGTGTAAACAGAATCACTGTCCTGTAAAGAGTTCAACCAGCATCATCTGACAATGTGTAAACAGAGATCTGCAAACTAAACTAAAGCTTCAGCCGATGTAATGCATCAGTTAAAGTCACTAAGTCCAGGTCAAAGTGATATACACATGTAGGTCAATTTACCTGTAGAAATACCAGGTAGATAAAAGAACATCTCGGGTCAATATCAATTCTGTTTAATATTGCTCAACAAATCTGATTTGAACTGATCTTCCTAAATATCGATCCTAAGATATGTACTATTGTCATTTCTTAGTATATGTTTCATTTCTACATTGAAAGGGAATTATGAACAATAAATTAAAAAGCTTCATATTGAGCCACAGTGTATTACCTTTTTACATACAAAATTCACTTTTGATTTATTAACAAACACTAGTTTTGTTGGTGTCAACATAACATACATTGTAAGCAACATATATCAATAATCAAATGAATACAAACTCATGTCCTCTGTCAATATAGACCCATAAAAAAATCCATGCTAGGGAAATGAATATTGATCTTTATATACTTAGATATGGAAAACTTCATTATATAGAATTTGAGAGTTTAAAAGTACATGCATACTACTACATAAGTTACAATGCCCTGCCTCAAAATTTACGATGTAACTTTAAAACATGGGAAATACACATAAATTTTTTTATTTAATGGCCTAAAAACATGATTTTCATACAAAAATTTGGGTACATCAATATTTATAAATGTTTATAAGAATTGTCATTCTAGTTGTCTACCCAGTTGATAAATTTACAACATTTGAATTAGTTCCCAGGTTCCACTATAGTTATCATAAATTACAGAATTGACGTACACGTCTAGAAGTACAGATATTGATAATACATTAGATGAAACAGACACAATACAGCCGTGCAGATTTAGAGCTTTTTGTTCAAACAATCCTTCCACCACAAAATGTAGTCCTTTCCAAACCCTTTCAAATTTTAAACTGACATAAAAAAAATTCAACTGGTTAAATCTAAGTATAAATGTATAATATGTTTGGATCAATAAAATAAGTACTGAACCAGTATATCTACAAGTTATGGCATCCTGTGTAGTTGTCCTAAAACACGGAGGAGCTGTAATTTCCTCAGATATAATCTACTTACTGTTATTGAATTATTTTGTCTGAAATGGATGTAAATTTTTATTTACATGTAATAGGGACTGACATGTATTTCTTACTACTTGAGAAATCCCTACACCAATCAGCTATTAAATTATAAAAACATGAATGACTGTTACAGATATAATTTAGTTTGACCTTGGGGTCATTCATAATTGAGTTGTGGATATATTCAACATTGAATTACATGCTCGCTAACATTCACTGAGAGAATTAATGCCAATACTTGATGAGTCTGCATATTATGACACATTGTGAGATCCAGTCAGTCTACATATTATCTGACGGTATATTGTGTTATTGTCGATACCAGTCAGTCTACATATTATCTGACGGTATATTGTGTAATTGTCGATACCAGTCAGTCTGCAGCTTTCTTCTACACTCACATAAATCACAGCCCTAGATTTCTGGACAAACTTCAGAAAAATCAATAATGTCATACTCCATTTCTCTTTGATGTGTATAACAGCACAGACTATGGACTGTGTCACATCATAATTCAGGCTTCACTGATTTCACTTTCTACACACACTGTACAGGTATATGTCAATTGCTAACCAACAGGTAGAGATATGTTTGTTCCATTGGAGAATAAAACATTCTTTAAAAGGCAGTCTATCTCTGTGTTTAACTACAGATCTATCAAACACCCAACACAGCAGTTTTCCTTTCTTTTTTTCTTTTTTTCATTGATGTGTTAGGAAAGATGAGAAGTAATCAATATCTACACACAAAAAGCATAATCTATTTACTCTGTGTATGATTAATGTATCAATATTCAGAATACATACACTCAGATATAACTATGGGAACAAAACATGTTTTTCACATTATTAAGAGCAAACTGCAGTGATCCTCAGTCTACAAATCATATAAAATCACAACAATACAATCATTCCCTTTGGCCTTCACTTCACCCTCTGACTTATCAACACTTATCTTAATTTTAATATGCAGGGTCCACTCTACAAATACCTATAGAATAGTTAGGTGCGTTATTCAAGATGATGTACAAATAACATAATCAGTATATCACATAACCAACAAACGACCTAGCCTTGTTTAACACAAAACACACCGACAGATTTACATACACGGAAGTGGAGTAGAGCCTGTAGCTCTTCTGCACAATCTCCCAATAGCAACAATTTCATTTCCTATAATAAAACTATCCCTGCTCTGTTTTGCCTAAGAGAATTGTACAATAAATTTTATATACAAATGTACTGTGTTCACAAATTCTGCAAAACACATGTTTATACGAACCTTGCTAGCCCCAATGTCAATTATAGTAAAAATGATGAGATAAAAGTTGTGTACTATATGGTGTAAGTACACATACGGTAAAACTATAAAAAAGAAAAGTACTACACAAAGTGAACACATTATAGGCATTACTGTACACAAATTTTATTCGTGGGCTACTTTATTTCGCGATTCACCTGTGGTAAAATGGTTCGTGGTGAGTAATTTTCATGATCAAGCCTTTCTCTAGTTTATAAGAGACATTCGAGGACTGGTTTGTGATGAGAAATATTCGCAATGATTAGGTTCTCAAATCTCGTGAAATTTTCCTGTACATGAATACAAATTGATTTACAGTATTTCATTTATCCTGCTGTACCAGGGTACATTGATTTCATCATGATTCCAGTGGTAATCAACTTCTTCATTGTAACCATGCTGTGTACGTGTAGTACGACAGTAGCAGTGATGGACTCACCTTAGTACAAAGTGGATCAGGTTAGCCGCACGGGCAATCTGGTTATTCGTAGGCAAGTCTTTGCGATCAGTGGCATAACAGTTCACTTTCACTAAAACACAAAACACATAAATCTTATTTTTTGTTTGTTTGTTAGTTTTACAGCCCATCAAGAATTTTTCACTCTCACTGAGACGTCACCAGTTATAGGCAAAGTACCAGAAATTTAGACCTGCATATGCACTTAGCACTCAGGCCATAGCAGTGAGGATCTTTAACATGCTAATGCCTGCTGTCACAAGGGACCTTAACCGACAGACCTGTTATTCTGACTTCTAAATGCTGAGCAATCACTACCTACATTTACAGCTTAGGTTTGATGCAGCCATGGCACAAGTTAGGCCCAAATTAATGCACCTTGGTAAATCATAACTGAGAAGAATTACAAAATTTCTGAAGTGAAAGATTTATGAACTCTCCAATCTTCGTACCTGCACACGGTTCCCTGCTGACGAGGTAAGCAAAATCCTGCCAGTAATCGATCAGCCAGTTGTTTTTAGTCGCAGCCCTACAAACACAAATCAACCTCTTGATGGCAGTATTGAAATATTAGCAGAACACACTTATCAATATAACAAGACTTGTCAGGAGACAACATACATATGTAGCTAGCCAGGAAGCATATGCCTTTTCTTACCCTATCCCCCTCAGTTCAAAAGATACCTTGGCCATGATGAAAGTTTTTGAAAATATGGTCAAAGTCCAAGGTCAAGAGTTTTGGTACCAAATGAAAGGCCTGATCATGAGGAATCTATGTATGAAATATCAAAGCCCCATCCTTTTTGTTTCAAAATATATAGCCAAGTTAAAGTTTTTGACAACTAGGTCAAAGTCAAAATTAAAAGTCTTGGTACCAAATGAAAGACTTGGTCATGAGGAATCTATATGTGAAATAACAAATCCCTATCCTTCTTGCTTCCAAAGATATATCCAAAGTGAAAGTTTTTTCTGGACATTTGTCCCGGCAAGCTAAAAAGTAAAATCTTAATACAGAAAGAAATCCCCTCCACCTTCATTATAATATTATATGATACCATGGAGAGGCAATACACTGACTATGGGCGGAGGGCGATTTGTTATAGCTGAATAACATAATACAGACCCAAGTTGTACAACTGTTACTGTATGTCGCACAAAACAGTCACATGATGTCCGAATTGCTCTTACTGCAATGTACCTCATTCACTTTTGGACTTTGGACCTTTCTCATGGGCCCAGAGGCAATTATATCAATATATATAAATTATAAATACACTCCATCTTTCATACAGTCAGAAACTTGCGTAAAGTGATGACGGGGCATGACAACTTTCCCTACATAAGTACATAAGACAGAGAAATATATTGGATCCTGAATGTGGCCCGATTTTTACCCCAGGGCAATGGCATAAACAAGACCAAGATAATAACCTGACAGAACTTAACAAACTGAATTCTAAACATATAAAAATCTTTAATATATGCATGATAATAACCTGATAGTACTTAACAAACTGAATTCTAAACATATGAAAAGCTTTAATATATGCATGATAATAACCTGATAGAACTTAACAAACTGAATTCTAAACATATAAAAAGCTTTAATATATGACTCTTTTTTCGGATTACTCTTTATCTGTATTGAAATAAATTAACACAGAGCAAATTAACAAGAATTTGAACTATAGTTTGTAAACTTATTTAACTTATACATGTACATTTAGTGTCATCTAACATCAGTTCTGGGTCATTTTATCCTCATGCTTTCAGACAGGGTCAATACTAGTACATTAGGATGAGCTTTATTCAACATGCTCAAAAATCTAACAATTTGCTTGTCCCCCTTCAAGTACTACATTAAAATTCGCTGATTTTGGTAAAACTTATTTTGAAAATGGAGAAAAGCCAATTTAATGGTACTCGTAAAACTTGAATATCATAATAAAACAAGCCCTGGTGAGTTACCCCAACCAGTTACAGGTTCAGATACCCCAGCCAGTTACAGGTTCAGTTACCCCAGCCAGTTACAGGTTCAGTTACCCCAGCCAGTTACAGGTTCAGATACCCCAGCCAGTCAAAGGTCCAGTTACCCCAGCCAGTTACAGGTTCAGTTACCCCAGCCAGTTACAGGTTCAGTTACCCCAGCCAGTTTAAGGTTCAGTTACCCCAGCTAGTTACAGGTTCAGTTACCCCAGCCAGTTGAAGGTTCAGTTACCCCAGCCAGTTACAGGTTCAGTTACCCCAGCCAGTTACAGGTGCAGTTACCACAGCCAGTTGAAGGTTCAGTTACCCCAACCAGTTAGAGGTTCAGTTACCCCAACCAGTTTAAGGTTCAGTTATGCCAGTCAGTTGAAGGTTCAGTTACCCCAGCCAGTTACAGATTCAGTTACCCCAGCTAGTTTAAGGTTCAGTTACCCCAACCAGTTAGAGGTTCAGTTACCCCCAGTCAGTTACATGTTCAGTTACCCCAGCCAGTTGAAGGTTCAGTTACCCCAGCCAGTTACAGGTTCAGTTACCCCAACCAGTTAGAGGTTCAGTTACTCCAACCAGTTACAGATTCAGTTACCCCAGCCAGTTTCAGGTTCAGATACCCCAACCTGTTACAGGTTCAGTTACTCCAGCAGCCAGTCAGGGGTTCAGTTACCCCAGTCAGTTAGAGGTTAAGTTATCCCAGTCAGTTACCCCAACCAGAGGTTCACATACCCCAGTCGGTTAGAAGTTCTCATTCCCCACTCGGTTAGAGGTTCTCATACCCCAGTCAGTTAGAGGTTCTCATACCTCAGTCAGTTAGAGGTTCTCATACCCCAGTCAGTTAGAGGTTCTCATACCTCAGTCAGTTAGAGGTTCTCATACCTCAGTCAGTTAGAGGTTCTCATACCCCATGCAGTCAGTTAGAGGTTCTCATACCCCAGTCAGTTAGAGGTTCTCATACCTCAGTCAGTTAGAGGTTCTCATACCTCAGTCAGTTAGAGGTTCTCATACCTCAGTCAGTTAGAGGTTCTCATATCCCAGTCAGTTAGAGGTTCTCATACCCCATGCAGTCAGTTAGAGGTTCTAATACCCCAGTCAGTTAGAGGTTCTCATACCTCAGTCAGTTAGAGGTTCTCATACCCCAGTCAGTTAGAGGTTCTCATACCTCAGTCAGTTAGAGGTTCTCATACCTCAGTCAGTTAGAGGTTCTCATACCCCATGCAGTCAGTTAGAGGTTCTCATACCCCAGTCAGTTAGAGGTTCTCATACCTCAGTCAGTTAGAGGTTCTCATATCCCAGTCAGTTAGAGGTTCTCATACCCCATGCAGTCAGTTAGAGGTTCTCATACCCCATGCAGTCAGTTAGAGGTTCTCATACCCCAGTCAGTTAGAGGTTCTCATACCCCAGTCAGTTAGAGGTTCTCATACCCCAGTCAGTTAGAGGTTCTCATACCTCAGTCAGTTAGAGGTTCTCATACCCCAGTCAGTTAGAGGTTCTCATACCCCAGTCAGTTAGAGGTTCTCATATCCCAGTCAGTTAGAGGTTCTCATACCCCAGTCAGTTAGAGGTTCTCATACCCCATGCAGTCAGTTAGAGGTTCAGCGACAATACTTTTCTTCTGTCATCATGTATACTGAATAGTCTTACGTGACATACTTCTATTCTGTCATCATTATATGTTTACTTGTAAGAGTAACTAATGGGTGTGATGACAGTACAATATGTCACATATGTCTTGGTTTCACATTTGAGTGTTATTATTAACCTCTCTCATAATTATTGGTATATAATATTGACTGCTCCTTGTTATATTGACTTCTCACATATTTCTTGGTATAATACTCACCATTCTTTATTATATTGAACTTTCAGTTATTGTTGAAATAATAAGCCTCTCCTACTGACCTCTCACATAGGTATTTGTGTAAAATTGGTCCATCCTTTTCTTTAAATGCCAACACTGCTGTGGTCAAATTCATGTAGTCCTCATCAGACAGAATCGGCTTCATGGATGCTAGGTACCTAAAGAGAAAGTCAACGACCCAGAGTGTAAAGTCATTTCTCATCAGTGAAATTCATACTTTGCTGAAATCATTATTGATTCTATGACACTCTTGAAAGCAAAATTTTGTTGATGATTTAACACAAAAAGAATTCTGTGAAAATTCTCACAATACAAAATTTTAGGATGTTACAGTGTGCGAAAATAACAGATTACCGATAGACAATGTCTATAGAAAATCTCGTCTGTCTATATCGATCAAAACAGCGATAGACCAACTTTTCTATAGGAAATCTGACCAAACTTGACATAAAAAGTCTATCTTACGTAGGTTTGTTTCTGCCCACCCCTTTTTATAATAAAATGTTCCACAATCTAATGACGAATCATTCAAATCAGAGTATTTTATTCTCATTGGTGAAATAATAAAAAATAAAAAAAAAATAAAAAAGAGGGGGGACTGGAACAGAATCAACTGGATGTATCTTTCTGTGCTCTTGGTCAGTCTTCCTGATCCAAACCTCGTTGTTGTGTTTACTGTTGAGTTAAAAAAAAAATCCAAATTTCGTTGCCAGTAGTGATCTCATTTAATCACCTCTAATCACATTCTTCAAAATTGCTATGGAGCTGTGTGGCCTCTTTGCTAGATGTAAGATTGGTTGAGTGCATATTGTTTAATGTACCGCTCGAGAATCTTTCACTCATATGGAGACGTGACCATTGTTGAAGGGGAACAAAGTTAAGGCCTATGCTAGCATCGGTACTTACAGCCTTTGAGCATGGGGGGGGGGGGGGGGGGGATCTTTATTGTACCACACCTGATGTGAAACGGGGCTTCAGTCTTTGCGGTCTCATCCGAAGGACCATCCCATTTAGTTGCCTTAAGACAAGTAAGGGTTACTGGAAACCTATTCAAACCTGGACCCCCATGGGACCTCTTCTGTAAGGAGATGGGGGGGGGGGGGGGGGGGGGGGGGGGACCCACTGAGCGCAAACTTTCCAAAGCTTTAACTGTTCTTTAAAAATGCTGAAAACAGCAGACAAATCAATGTTCGTAATATTTGCAGGGTTTTCCACAGTATATCTTGCATCTTCAGCAATTAATTTCATGTGCTAATTTTAGGGTTTTATTTTTTCGTCTATAGGAATTTGGTTTGGTCTATATAGGAAATAAATGATTGTGGACTGAATGTCTACAGGATTGAAAAGTTAGTTTCGCACACTGATGTTACCTACAAATTCAGGCTGGTATTCAAAAATGGACCTCTAATTTCTTTAATTTAGTAACCCAGGTTGAAAATTAGGGGTTTCACAAAGAAATATAGATGTAATCAAAACTTGCACTCTCAATTATCAAGCATTACAAATATGTATCAAAAGTTAGTCAAGCAAAAGCAATTCGAAATCACCATTCAGTTGTTCAATTATATTTAGCCTAATGAAAATTCCCCCCTCTCAATTGCAATTCAGCACCACGGCAATCTGCTAGTTGGATTTTAGGCAACATCTCTGCCATTGATGTGACTTACATGTTCAAGCCTCTACCTTGAATTTTATTTATTTAGGGCATTTGTTTGTCTATTATCTTTTGTATTCGGACATACCTGTCTAAGGTGACGTTCAGATTGGGCACTGGGAGCTTGGGCAGCATTGGTTGGAAGAAGTAGGTCGGATAATGGCCATTACCTCGTAATGCATTTAGCATCAATGCCCACATCTACATCAAATTAATAAAATATTAACAGTAATTAGAGCACTTCATTAAATTGTCCAAATTGGCAAATTTACAAATCAGAGCACTTCATTAGAGTGTGTGAACATCAGGGTGTACACACATCCTGATTCTTGGTCTGTGGGTGGCATTTGCATCCTTGTATCATGAACATAGTTTTCTATGAGTTGATTTCATTTAAATAAGTTTGGTATTGGAAACATTAGCACAATAAGACAAGCACTGCACCACTAAAAAATTAAAGTTTATACTGACTACAAGGGAGGTAACCCCTACCTTAGTGGCCATGCTTTTGGGATTGGTCATCCAGCCTTGATAATTCAGTAGCATACGGAATAACTGGATTCTCATCAGAAAGAAAATTTTCACAAATCCAAACCCCACGATAAACCCCAGCATTGCCGTGTTCATCTGGTAGGGCAGTCCCGACAAGCTCATCCATTTCTCTCCAAAATCAACGTAGGTCTTCAGTGGCTCAGAAAACACGACGAATAAGATCGCCGACAAAAATCCAACGGCCGAAGCTTCGCTAAACTTTCGGTAAGATATCAAGCGACTTGTGTCGCCCAAAAACGGGGCTATGGCGGGTAGACTGGGCATACTTTTGCGGGAACAAGCAGAGAGTCAAAGGCAGCCCTAACCTAGTCGCTCATAATATTTACGTTCACCTCGGGGATTTTCATTTTGGAGTTGATAAAATTAGAAGTATTCCGAATGTAGAGAATGACGTATGGTTTGCTGTGACAACGCCCACAAATGTGTTGTAGTCACGTGTAAATTATTGCGAAGTACGGGTAGATCGTAGATCTATCATCTAATCACTTTTGCGATAACGTGGGGGTCATATTGGAAATCATATTGTTCATTGTGTATACTATATTAAATTTATAGAAAAGTTCAATTAACAATAACATAATATCCAATTTTGAAGCAAGCCGAGTCTTGCGGTCTCCATAAACTATATATAGCTCTCAAAAAGCCTACAATTTGAAAAGAAACCTTTTTCGTGAATATTTTAATTTCTATCCGAATACATGTATTTCTAAATTATTAGTCGCTTTGTTATTTTTTCACAGGTGTTGCAAGAACGTGTCGTTTTCCATGAAGGAATCTCTTGGAAACAACACAACGTGAAACATATATTTATAACTGATAAATTCACTGATTACATTTTTTCACACCGTATATAGCGGCAAGACTTGCTGAAATCACTCTTTACATGGTTTCCCTCATTCATGCACCACACCCGGGAAGCGCATAAACTTCCCGTACACGAATGTCACTTCCGTGTCTTCAGCCTTTGAAGTGTTCTTGCTGGGGCCTGGGGTCTCTGTCAAAATGACAAGATATATCATTCAATTTTGTTGTAATTGGACCAATCAGAACGTATTTTTAGGGTTACATATACACTTGATAATGCAACGGTTACATTAAAAAAAAAAAAGCAGTAGTGTAAAAAGACGTACACAAAGAGGCCCATGGGTCGCACTGCTCACCTGAGTCGCATTGGCCCCACTGTTCTTTTAAAACATATTTTACCTTTGTATTCCCACAGAAAATTTTGACCCTATATTATGACCCCACCCTGGCCCAACAGGATCACGATTTAACCGAATATTAATCAACACAACACCGGGATGCATTTCCAACAATATAATTAAATTGTTTTAATTTGTTCTGAAAGAGCTTTTTAAAAGACTGTTTTTAACCTTTGATTCCATATTCTAAACATAGCCCCAGGGACCATGATTTGATGAAATATGAATCGTGGTCCTAATTTACCTCCCGGGACCATAATTTTAAAGATTTTTCCTTTATATTTGTATGTAAAACTTTGATCACCCCTTGTGGCCCCATCCTACCCCCGGGGGCCATGATGTGAACAAACTTAAATCTGCACAATATCAGGAAGGTTTCATGTAAATATCAGCTTTTCTGGCTCAGTGGTTCTTGAGAAAAAGATTTTTAAAGATTTTTCCTATATATTTGTATGTAAAACTTTGATCCCCTATTGTGGCCCCATCCAACCCCCGGGGGCCATGATTTGAACAATTTAGAATTTGCACTACGTGATAAAGTTTATCTATAAATTTCATCTTTTCTGGCCCAGTGGTTCTTGAGAAGAAGATTTCTTAATGACCCTACTATATTTTTATATTTTCTTGATTATCTCCCCTTGGAAGGTGGCCTGGCCCTTTATTTTAACAATTTAGAATTCCCTTTACCTAAGGATTCTTTGTGCCAACTTTGGTTGAAATTGGCCCAGTGGTTTTTGAGAAGAAGTCAAAAATGTTAAAAGTTTACAGACGGACGGACGGACAGACGCCGGACTACGGGTGATCAGAAAAGCTCACTTGAGCTTTCAGCTCAGGTGAGCTAAAAATGACTACTTAAGCGACATATTACAATATTGTCACATCTTCAAATAATACTATTGATTAAATTAATATTTTTGTATAATTAAGAGACCTTATGCTTGACCTTTGTATTGAGGAGAGGGTCTACATAGGCTATGCCTGTTGCCTGATCCTTTTGAGTTTATCAACAAAATATGTTTAGATTAAATTATTATTAGATTTTTATAAACTACAAAACTGATATACATGTCAGAAATATTCTAAGACCCATAACTCTGTAATGAAAAAACACCATTAAATCTGAACAACTAAAGGGTCTTCCTCTTCCTGATCCGAACATTTCTTTTTGAATTCTATGGAAATCTTTGCAAGTAATCTGATGTTATTGTGTGCCATAGAAATTGTTATCATTTTATTGATATTTAAAAAAAAAAACCACACCTTTTTATATCAAACTTTTGAAATATATTTCCAAGGAAATTCAACTTCACAATGTGCTATGAAATGTGTTGCTGGACGGACTGGCAGCCAGGCAGAGATATTACTATAGACTATAGGGCACCCGCAATAATATCATATCTATGTATTGCTATACAATTTTTTTTAATCCTATCCTACCTTTCAGGACCATGATTTAAATTAACTGGAATCTGCATAACTCAAAGAACGCATGCCTTTTCACAGACAAACGGTTCACGAAAATTTTTTAAAGATTGTTAACTAACATATACTCCCCTGTAAATCTTTGATCCCCCTATAATGGTCGTACCCTACCCCGGGGTCCACAGATTGCAAAAAAAAACAAAAAAACAACAACCAAAAACAACAACAAAAAACAACAACAACCAAACTTTGAATATGCACTTCCTCTTGACGATGCTTACAAATTAGCATTACTATAATAATGACCATGTTGCTCTAATTTACAAAAACAACAACAACAAACCAAACAAACAAAAAACCCCAAAAAGCAAAAATCAAACCTAAAGTTTCCCCCCTCCGATATATTATCATATAAAACTTTGATCCCCTATTGTATCCCCACAACACCAACGGTGCATGGCCACGAATCTATACCACTTAAAATATTTGCATGTTGATATGACTAACCATGGCCCTGACCAGCACTATTCTTTCGTATACATCCCAATGCTGAGGTGAGATTAAAACAAATCGAACCTGTTGTTGCAGAAATCGAAGTTCTTTTTTCAAAATTGCCTCTGTTGTCTTCAAAAAGTTTTCTTCATTTTGTAACTACGCAAAACGAAATAAAATATATTTGTAGAACATCATTAGCATAGCAGACGCCCACAATCTTCAATATCTAAATAAAGCATACCCTAACAGCCAATTTCAGAGAGAGAGAGAGAGAGAGAGAGAGAGAGAGAGAGAGAGAGAGAGAGAGAGAGAGAGATTGTTTATTAAATTGAAATTTGAATTTCAGATAATACCGTATTTAATCTGCCACCCTGGCATGCAGAATTTTTATGGAATTTATCTAGCGTTGAATATATCCATATATAGGCATAGATAAAAAAAAAAGTGCACAGTATAAACTTCATCATCTTAATTACATACACATGTGTCCTAATCTAGCCATTGCATGAATTTGAATGTTTTTGTTATACTCCCCTCTCCCTCTTCCCTTCCTCCTACCTAACTCACATGTATACATAGGGGATGCTTACTCCTCCTAGACACCTGATCCCACCTCTGGTGTGTACAGGGGTCCGTGTTTGCCCAACTATCTATTTTGTATTGCTTGTAGGAGTTATGAGATTGATCACTGTTCGTTATCTTCACCTTGCATAGGTCAAATCGGGTGTTACAAAGATGTATCAATGTTCTAATTCAGGTCTTGTTGAATAGAAATACTTGTCAAGAGAGAATATGCCACTACTAGGGTCTACATCTTTCTCCTGTCCCCCACTGACCTTTTTTATCTCCCGTGCTATTTCCCGCCGCCGACTCACGACTTTCTCCGTGTGTTCCATTAGTCTGAGCAGACTGACAGGGCTTCCCTCTGAAAGATGAGTTATGTTCAAGACACGATGTAGATACAATATCGATTATATCGACAAACCAAACATGATATCGTACCGATATCGATATGTACCACTCTAGTAATCACATACATTTACTGACGATATCGTGTCGACATCGAATCATGATCGGTTTTGTAATGGCTGTATGAGGACTAATATAAGATTAATTTTTCTTTCCGTCGATATGGTATCAAGATCGTTTTTGCAATGGTTGTACCAAGACTAACCTAGGATTGATTTCTTTTCCTGTCGATATCGAGTCATGATCGTTTAAACGTCGTGTTAAAACTGAAATAGAAATTATTTCTCTTTTTGTCGATATCGACGATATCGTGTCTATATCGAACCATGATCGTTTTTCTAATGGTTTTATGAGAGCTAAAATAGGTTTTAATTTTTCCTCCTGTCGATATCTAGTCACGATCGTTTTGCTTAACGTAGTGGTACAACTGAAGTAGAAATTATTTCTATATCTGTCGATATCGTGTCGATATCGAATCATGATAGTTTTTGTAATGATTGCATGAAGACTGAAATAGAATTGAATTCTCTTGGTGTCGATATCGAATCACTATCGTTTTGCCTAACGTAGTTTTAGAACTGAAATGGAATTGAATTATCTTCCTGTCGATATCGACGATATCGTGTCGATATCGAATCACGATCGTTTTATTTAACAACGTGTTAGAACTGAAAAAGAATTGAATTCTCTTCATGTCGATATCGAATCATGATCGTTTTTGTAATGGTTGCATTAGGACTAAAATAGGATTGATTTCTTTTTCTGTCGATATTGACGATATATAATGATATTACTACAGTAACTTGATCCGAAAAGTCGGATCACGTCGAGTTGAAAGGCGAATCCTCAGATCACACAAGACACAAGCCGTCGAGTTTGATGATTCACGCCTTACAACGAGATGTGATCCAATTCCACGAATCAATTTACTGTAGTAATTTAATGATAGATTTATCATGCACCCCCTGATGTATTTTTAAATCCACATTTATAAGATACTAAATGTAATCCAAATAACACATGTACATGTATCAACAACAGACATACAGTGAAATTATATTTTGTGTACGCAGTATTGTTTGTGAAGCGGCGATATCGGCATCGTAGGCAGACATTATGCTGTTATACTAAGCTTATTAATCCAAACGCATTTAAAATAGAAATTGTCGATATCGATATGATATCGTTGTGAGAATAAAAACGATCATGATTCGATATCGACACGATATCGTCGATATCGACATCGTAGGCAGACTTTATTCTGTGTATACTAAGACTATTTATTCAAACACATTCAGAATATAAATTGTCGATATCGATACGATATTGTTATGAGAATATCGATATCGACGATATCGACACCATAGGCAGACACTACGCTGTGTATACTAAGACTATCAAGGTAGCTCATTACACTAAATTTTTATTTAATGGTTCGTTAAAACACCTCTTATGAAGTAATATTTCACCATCGAAAAAAGTGATACAAGCCCTTAAATACTTTATATAATTTTTTTCTTATTTATCCAGGAATGATAAAAAAGGTACTTAGTTTGCAAATAAAATACTCTACAGTCAAAATTTCGCTGTGATTTGCTGCATGATATGAATATCTAAGAAAACGTGTCTAAACGACCCAGATAGACTTTCTGATATTTTAAATAAGAAAATATTTATGAAAATAGAAAACGTTATTTGCTAATATTTTTTAAATCTACGAATAAATTTGTCTAAAAACATGTCAATTTGAAAAAAGATACATCAGAGAAATATATTTCAAATTTCACCACAAAAGAAAAACAAAACACCCTAGCCCCGGACCCCCGGACCCAGGGGCCGTGAATTTAGCATTTTCTGTAAAGGTTTCGCTTGTATGTATTCTCTATGTATTCATATTTTTAATGTCAAGGAGTCAAGAGGAAGATTTCTAAAGAAATAATGCATTTTCATGAGAACCACAAAGCCCACCCGAACCTTTGACCCAAGGTTCATTGCACATCTTTGGCAGAGACATCCTTGCTCACCATCAATATTTACACATTGTGTAAATTAGGTGTCCCTGATTGAATGATTGATAGTGTGTTTTACGTCCCGTAAAGAATATTTCACTCATACTGAGAATTCACCAGCTGTAGGTGAAGTAACACATATTTTGATCTATGCTTTGCACGCTCAGGGCCGTAGTAGTGAGGGTTCTTTGTAAAAGTAAGATCATATGAAGAGAAATCTTCGTCACAAAGAATGGGCGGAGCGGAACGTAGCGAAGCGAAGCCTATTCTTTGTGACGAAGATTTCTCTTCATATGATCTTACTGTCTTAGAACAGAACCCAACTTATGAAATCAATGTTTCAAAATTAAACCCCACCCATTAAGTGTGTAACAATAGTGTCATGCCCGAGTTGACGGTTTTGATTAGGGAGCCACTGTACAAATCGAGCACAATTCCCGTGAAAATCAAACACGCATACTTTAAAATGGACATTCAATGATCAATCAAGTCGGGTTTTGTTGGATGTAAAGGAAATTGATTTTGCCATACTAGGAGAGTGGGATGGAGAATATTTTAAAGCCACCAATTGATGACCATTCCTACTCAAAGTTTGTATCATAATGTGGCAAATAATGGTCGTTTTTCTGCACCCTTGAGTTCGGAGGAAATCGGTGAGAAAAAATTAAACACGGTGTTTCTGAAAACAAGACAAAGTGAAATATGTCTATCAAGTTGTGGAAGGATTTGGCGGAGAACAGAAACTTGCAAATTTTAACCCATTTGGAGAGATTTCATCGTCCATACAGAGATATCTGCGTGAGGAGTACAAAATGTTCGTCAGTTCCGAAAAGTGTTTTTAAAAAAACTTATTCACAAAGGCGATTAAAAAAAAATAAATAAAAATTACAGTCGGAATTTGAATTTTAAAAATGTGAATTACAAATACGATGGCATTAACTGGAATTTTTGTTTTTATACGGTGTATCAATGCTTGTTTTGGTTTATTCTGCAAAATCAAAACAGTAACGCCCATTTTACAGTTTCTTGCAAAATGAACCAATCAAACACTCTTCCGTAGCTGAAAAATAGAGCGATTCTTCACCACGAAGAATCAATTCTTTGCGAGATTTCGGGGTGTTTGATTGGCTGAAAAAGTGGGTTATGTTCTAAAAAGATGTACCAAAGCCTGACGGGACACGGGAACTCCATTTTTAAGTTCAAATCCGAAAGACCTGTGATTCTCACTTCTATATGTCGAGCGTTTGGCGAAGTAGCAATCAATACTTGTTTACGTCTTTGGTTTCACGCGGTCATGGCACGAGTGGGGCTCAAAGTTACGAAGTGAACGCTCTACAACTGAGCTACCGCGACCGGTCCTTGAGTAAAGAAGATTTTAGTTTCCATTATCCCAAAGATGCCCCACACTTTTGACAAATAATGGCCATGTACTTCCAGGGAAGAATTTGATTACTTTCAAACGTTAACACGACGGACGACCGACAACCATCAATAAGCAATAGGGCATCTGAGTGACTAGGGTGATCTAAAATGTTATTGAGAAGAATTACATTTCAAATTATACTCTCTCTCTCTCTCTCTCTCTCTCTCTCTCTCTCTCTCTCTCTCTCTCTCGGGTGATCTCCGACTGAGGAAAAGATTTCCGTACGGAATGCTTAACCACTCATTCATAATTTCATCATTTACTTGATATAAGCTATTACAGAAGATAATGTAAAAGTGAACAGTGTGGAATATTTTGACGACACGACACATTTCTCAAAATGAAATTACAATTTGTACATGGTAATTCTAACTCTTTTGTGATATATTTCCTGTGGAATTTTACCACATTAAAAAAAATCAAACGTTACTTCTACAAGGTCACATTTATAAAGGATTTGGTAGATAAATAGTTCAATACACAGGTTAGTTTTGTTTCTTACTTGAGGGCGAGTTATGGTTTGCCTTTGTGACAACTGAAGAGCTGTTTCGTCGAAGAATGGACCCCAAGATCGGTTTGGGTTTTATGACCTTTTTTGGTCCCATTGGCCTCTGTAGTCCTCGGGCTTTTGTGATGGGGCCAGAAACCTTGGCTTTGGGGATAGGCTTTCTAGTTACAGGCTTCGAGAGACTTGGTTTGCACTGTAACTTTTCTACAAAGATAAAAACTGTGCCTGCTCATCGAAACCGTATATAAAATGCAAACGTTTTTGAATTTACAAGATTGCAGATATTCACGACTAGTAGACTAATCAAAGCTGGATACTGAATGCTATATACCGGCTTCCTGGAGCTTCGTTGCCTTCAGTATATAATCCCAGGTGATTGGACTGGTCACTGATGACGTCATCGGTATTGGCGTCGTCTGGGTGAAAATTTCCTACACGAAAAGAAGTCGCAATGAAAGAAAGCAGAAGTGAGCAAGCTCACATACCCCACGCTCCAACATTGCTTGACAATGCCTCACATAATGAATGGTAATGCTATGCATTACTGCAAGAACAGGACAGACGGGCTCGAAATTCTAAGTTCAATAGCGGCATAAATCCTAGAAAAAGTATTGAATCAGAATATTCTGGGAATATGCCCATCTACACAGTATGTCCTTATTAACTATAAAGTTTCACGAAATTATGTTGGGCGGTCTCAGACGAGTTTCGCTGACAAAAAAGGGACTGACAGACGGGTCAGAAACATTATACCCTATGCAACTTCGTTTGCGTGAGAGTATAAATAATGGTATTTGATATTTTACTGAATGAAATCCAGTACCAGTGGCGGATTTAAGGGGGTACAGCCGCTCCCCTTAAAATGTTCTAATTTAAGGTAAATTATGGTCTCTTGTTTAGAAAAATGTAAACGATGAAAGAAGCAATAATTCATTCCACTCTCGGAGAAATAAGTGACAAAATCTTTTGATTTCTTGAATTACCTTTATTAGGAAAAATTACATTTTTTCCAAAAATCCTAAAAATTTGCGTCATTTTATTAATTTCCCCTTATGAAAAATGACAGAAAATAGTAAAAATGACTACATAGGAGACATATTTCAAGCCTTATAAAATCTGTAAAATCCAGGACCCATCGCCTCATAAAGTTGCGTCCCCACTCCCTAACTGCGATTCCTGTATCCGCCCCTGAGTACAAACATCTCCAATGTTTGCATAGGTATCAAATCTGAAAATTCACAGCTTGAATGGACGAATCAACAAATTAGACTGGACTGATGTACACGGTTACGCCTTATTCTCACATTTTAAATGACGTGAACATGACACCACTAGATGTTTAAATTCTTGTTTAGTAGTAGTAGCAAGGTAGGGTTATAACATCACTTGGTACATATTTCGCTTACAAACTGACTGTTCATATATTGTGTCTACTAGAGTTACTACACCTCGATACGCTGTCTGCTTATGTCGTATACAACAGTGCAGTTCAAGCTGATTAAAATTAGATCCTTTGATCCGATCATCTACTAAGCGATAACTAGTAGATGAGCGGATCAAAGGATCTAATTTTAATTAGATTGCAGTGCAGTTATACCTTGAAACGCTCGCTGGTAATTTCGTATATAACCCTGTTACACACCTTTATATGACGTGTATAAAATGTTACACGCCTTAATATGACATCTGTAACATGTTATATACCTTTATATGACGTGTATAACATGTTACACACCTTTATATGACATATATAACCCTGTTACACACCTTTATATGACGTGTATAACATGTTGCACACCTTTATGTGACACCTTATATACAACCTATCATTGGGTCAAATGCTGTCTGACGTGTTTCATACCGATTGTTAGGCCGTTCTTGGCACACTGATTTTGACTACGGATGACTCCGTTCACTTGATCAGGATATAGGGCTCACGGCGGGAGTGACCGATCGACAGGGGTGGTTACTTCTCCTAGGCACCTGATCCCACTTCTGGTGTGTCCAGGGGTCTGTGTTTGCCCAACTCTCTAATTTGTATTGCTTATAGGGAGTTATGAGATTAATCATTGTTCATTATCTTCACCTTTCATAAAACAGTTACATACATTTATACGCCGTATATAACAGTTACATATCTTTATATGTTGTATATAACACAGTTACACACCTTTATATGTCGTATATGATACAGTTACATATCTTTATATGACGTATATAACAGTTACACACCTTGACATAACGTATACAAGAGTTACACACCTTAACATGACGTATATAACACATTTACTATACCTTTATATTCCGTATAAACACTTAGATACCTCTATAAGTCGTATATAACAGTTACATACCTTTATACGCTGACTGGACTGTAACGCGTCCATTAGACCACAGCTTTGACTGTACTGTGCTATGGTCTCCGCGTCGTTGTTGATTCGCGTCAGAAGTCTTCTGTAATGTGAAAAGTAATGTCGTTGGGTGGGTCCAATCTGATCAAAATTAAAAGTCTTTCATCTGCTCACTCGTTCCGCTACACTTGAACGAATCAAAGGAAGATTGTTATAGATTCAGGGGTGGGTTTTTTTCAGGGGAAGGAGGTGAATGATATAATACAAGACAATGTAAATGTTAATTATATCCAAGATTTTTACATAAAAACTTTATAAGGGATTTCCGGTCGGCCCCTTAAATTCTTTTATTGGATCCAGTCATGGTTCTGAACTTGAAATTCATGGGTTTCCCATATTGTTTCATTATGCACATTACCATCGATGACATTGTAAAGTTACACCATGGTAATTCTTTTAAATTGATATTCATCACAGCGAACAACTTTCAGGATAACTCCTCAATGTTTCTGATAAACCTCCAGGTTCCTTAGCACGAATTTCTTTGAGGAAGAAATATGATTTCCACCAATTTCACATGTATTGGTTTCAAGGCACAGTATTCATCTACGCTGTAATGGGCACACGTTTTTCATCAAACTTAAAGGGGGCATTAGCTGTGAAAATGATGGCAACCATTTTTTCTAAAAATCTCTTAATGGCATAGGAATATACATTATTGACTAATAAAACATTTATTTGTACAAAATAAAATAAATATTGTTGGAGTCTTTTCAAATAGTTATTGCAAAAATATTGTTGAACATGAAATACTTCAAAAGCTTAATATGCTGAATATGAAAAATAAATGATATGTCACAGAATATTGATTCAAATTCATTGAATTCCTTATCAAGTCCATTATGAAAGGCGAAGATAACGAACAGTGATCAATTTCATAACTCCTAAAATCAATATAAAATGGAGAGTTGGGCAAACACGGACCCCTGGATATACCAGAGGTGGGATCAGGTGCCTAGGAGTAGTAAGCATCCTCTGTCGACCGGTCGATAGTTTTCTTTTATTTTTACAAACATTTTGCATATTTTTGTAAAGAAATAGTTTTATGAAACTAATATGAATACTTTTTATATCGCTATAATCAGTTTTTGTGAATTTTGATGATGCTGTTGAAGGAAAATTGCAATTATCTGACATTGATATGTCATTCTGTTTATGGAAGATGTCTCGAATCTTAAAAAAGTGTGATGACCCATATATATATATATATATATATATATATATATATATATATATATATATATATATATATATATATTACAATTGATTAGTTTTAACTCTAATAAATACACGTTCTATACTTTTATCAGATTATCTATCACGGTTATTGCAAAGAACAAAGGAATGCCGCGGTCATTATTCTACAATATACCTTCATACGTATTAACTGATTATAAGAAAATTGATACACATCTCGCTTGCACTTCTGAGCTTTGCTATTGCAACAATAAAGTCGATGACTGATAATTCAATTTTATAATTATAAAAATCAATCAATATATGTTGTAAAACAAATTCATAAATGACTTAAGAACATTTGTAATTGAGGATTAACCAATCGTCTACATCCCGAGAGCGATACACATGTAAAGATGGAGATGCACCGACAAATTTTTCTTGAACTGTATTCAAAGCAATTGATATAATCCGCTAACGTCAAACTAAATACTTGAAATACATTTTTCAAAATAGATTTAGAATACCCCTACCATCTCACATTTTTCGTCAGCAAAAAACAATGTAGGCCGTTTCGGAAACTGCCATGATGTCACAGTGACCTATATTATGTAATTCGTAGCTATATAGGAATACGATTGGCTGTATATTTCGAATAGAAATAAAGTTCTTGTTTTCGTTTATGTTGCAGGATAACCTCCTTGGTCTCGAAATCTTTTAGATATAAAAGCCTCGGCTAAGGTATCATGCTTCTTTTATATTCCAAAACATTTCTCGACCTCGGAGGTTATCCTGCAACATACACGAAAACGCAATCATTATTTCTTGAATAATGCGAGGATGGAGTTACCAATATTTTTGGATCTTGCATTAGAAATTTTGTGACAAAAAAAAAAATAAAAATAAATCAACAACCAAAAAAAAAAAAAAAAAAAAAAAAATCCCAAATGATACCTGATTTCAGGGGGAATAAATCCTGGATCCGCCCTAATGTCTTTGGCGATTTTCAGTTCTTGACATCTTTCATCTGGAGTTTTCTCCGATATATGTAAATCTGATATTGATATGTCTACAAAATGCAGTTATATGATTATTCATCGTTTAAAAAATTTCGAGCAAGCATCGATAAATTTAATTTTTCTAAAAGTATTTTGTTGTTTTTATTTTTTCTCTCACCAAACTGATAATGCCACTTTTAGAAATTAATGCAAACAAATATAAAGTTTTTTGTGCGCAACAGCTTTCTAAACCCTTTCGCAATTTTTTTCATTTAGCAATATCAGAATTACAGGACGATTTCACATTCAACGTGGACTATGTAATGCGTCAAAATTTGCAGTGTGCCAGAATTCGTGTATTTAAATAAAACCAACCGTCGTTTATCCAATGGTTACCCGTGCTACTTTAATACTATAAACAGATTTGATTTCACTCCTTGGGAGTGTCATTTCTTTTTAGATTTAGGTTTCCATTTCTTTGCTGCATACGAAAGCCTATTGATGTCATGTTCGTAGGAGGGAAAAACTTTTCGAGTTACAACGTTTGCACAAAAATATAGGTAAGACAATTTTCACTACATTGTCTATATATATATATATATATATATATATATATATATATATATATAAAGCACAAAAACCCCTTTCAGTGCTTTTATATATATATATATATATATATATATATATATATATATATATATAACTCTACAGCGAAATAATAATGAATGCCCACTGATTGTTGTATGTCATACAAGACTACCAGGCTGATTATCTATACTGATTTCACAAAGGAAGGTAAGTAGTGTTTTACCAGCCAGAGGCAGTCTCTTGTTGAACTCGTCCGTGATTTCACAGAAAATTTCGAGTAGATCCTTCAGACTGCGTGGGTCTCCCTCTGCGATTGCCTCCCCGGTGATATGATCCAGGGGAAGTCCGAATACATCGTCCTCCAGTGTGTTTATGAGAAACTGACACATGCTGGTCACCTGTCGTCTGTTTCGACATGCACGCCATCCTAGGTTTTGTCATGGAGAAGGGAATGTCATGGTTATATTCTATATGCTGAGAACTTTCAAAATCTTATATATTACATTCACTGTGTGTACATGTACATGTATTCTGCTTTATTTCCTTTGAAATCCATTACTTGTCATTTGCAGCCGTATGAAGGCACATTCTGTTTCTGTTTAGGTAGATTCTGTTTTTAGTGCCACCTATTTCGCGGCATTGATGGTATTAGGAAAACATGTTTTCTAGTGTACTTTATTTTTACATCTCATGTACGATTAATTATTTTATGAGTTTAGAGTTTGTCATTCTTGGACTATTTCTCTTTACCATCGTCCAAATATGGAAATCATTACCAAAAAATGAAAAGAAAAAAATAAAGGTCGGGAGGTTTTCAGCTGTTACGTTAAAATAACTTACAGGTAGTGATATCTACTTTTATGTACTTATAAATAGAAAAATACAGAAAAATATAATTAATAATATGAAATTGTCTTTCTTTGATTCATTAAATGGGGAGGGGGATGCAAAAATATAAACAAAACAACAACAACAACAACAAAAAAACACCAAACAAACAAAAAACAAAAACAAAACAAAAAAAACAAAAACAACCCCCCCCCCAAACAAACCCCGCAGGCTATGCATTTTTCTGCAAAATTTACGACCTTCATATCTCGTTTAACAAATCAATTTGAAACGCGATACGTGACATATCGATTTCTTAATGATATAATTGGAAAGCTCATCCAATTCTAAAAGAACTTTAAACAGGATTTGGAAGTAAAGAACTTGCAATGCCAGCTAGTCTAACGTGTATTTCATACCCAAGATATTTTCATGAAACTGTTTCTATACAAAACTACTCAAAATTTCTGTAAAAAATTAAGAAAATCTATCGCATAATGAATTTGATAAAGGAATCAACAAGAAATATTGGTGCAAGCACCAAATATTGGCCGGAAAAAATTGTGAAGTGTAAGAACTAAATATTTCAGAAAAGGTGTTCCAAAGAATTCCTTTGTTTGAAATCGAGAGAAAATTACAACACGAAGGCTGGTAAAATTTAGAGAAATTTTGATTAACTCCGGATATGAAAGAACTTAACTGCAGAACTGTAGCTCTCTGAGTAAATATTGGGACAGATCAGAGAGCTACAGATCCACCCCTTATAAAAGCCTTCGATTTATGGCGCACAAAAAGTTGCGCACGGATGAGACCTGATATTCTTGTGTTGCTGTCTCATAAATTTAATATAAAAAATTCCTAATATATTTTCCTACCATATTTGTGTCCAAACATACCTTTAGATATTCATTAAGGGGGTATGCTACACCAGAGAAATTTAATATAGATCACTGGATGAAAACGCTAGTTTCCGCAAAACTGAAACCATATGGAAACCTTGCGGAAACATGACGTTGAGGTTTCCCATATGGTTTCCGCAGTGCGTAAACGATTATATAGTTTCCGCAAGTTTCACTCAAGTTTCAGTCTGCGGAAACCTGAAGTTGAGGTTTCCCGTATGGTTTACGCCGTGCGTAAACGATTATATAGATTCCGTCAAGTTTCAGTCTGCGGAAACTGTAGGCTATGATTCCTAATGGTTTCCGCAATGCTAAAACTTAACAAAAATTCGGAGGTTTTTAAAGTAATAATATGCAATAAATAACTCGAATGCGAATTTAAAAAGCACACAAAAAACTTAAAAATGTAAGTGAGAGAAGAGAGAAGAATAGTAAGCACTTTATATACATCATATTGTTATAAGAATTTTTTCAGTTAAACAAAACAGATATGAAATGAGATACAGAAAACAAAGTATATTCCGTGTGTTGTTACGTTTGACAAGCTAGCATGCCTGTGTACTTAAGTTAATCCCCCCGTGTATTTCTTGTTAGTTCCATGTTAATTGCAAGGATTTTCCTCCGTCATGGGAACAATAGAGATAAATACACAAGGTTAACTGGAAGAATAATGTCCAGCTTTGTCACCGCATAGAAACAAAGATAAAAGTTCATTGTAATTAAAAATAAGTGCATATGCATGTGGGGTTGGGGTTGAATTGAACATAAACCTTCAACTGGGACATTTATATACAGTCATGTATTTACGCAGATTTTACGTTGCATGTGCATTACTAAGAATGTAGATTTTTTTTAATTTTCATAATTTCAAAACTATGAATACTATAAATTAAGATTTCAAACACTAATACTATAGTCAGGTGGTAAAATTAGACACATATGTCTGCGTGTGTAAAAATTCAGTATTTTCGCCAATAATTAAAAAAATTGATCTCCAACCCCCACTTTTTAAAGTTGTATTTCAAATTGTAAGACCAGACCTTAAAAATTATGTAAAATTTTAGAAATTGACATTACTCTTAATATGTCCTTTTAAACCATCAATTTTGATATCATGAAGTTTTTCGTATATCAAGTGCAGAAAGGTCATTATTTATTTCCATTACTAGTATTACTTTATTTCTTTAATCTATAGTGTTAGAAGACATGATTATGTATCTATTTCATGTAATGATTGATTTGTGTTGCTTATGTTGTGTTGACACCGACAGAAATATCAAGTTTAATTGAATAAATTTTAAGTGCAAAAATGTCATGCTTAGAACACTATAGCTCAATAACAAACGTTGCGACCTCAGTTTTTCTGTTTAATTTCCTAATTCTCCCTCAATGTAGAAATCAAAAATACACTTCCCCCAAAAATGACATTACTCCAAATTTCAGGTGCGAACCTCTTTAACGCAACTTATCTTATATAAGATTTTAACTTAATTCGCAATACCAGTCAACAGCAGACTATATAGATTTTACGCTTGCAGGTGCGTAGCTACGTTTACGTCAAAACGCCCGGGCGTACACATAAAAAAAAAACCTATTAAATGCTACAAACATAGGTGAAAAATGAGTGTCTGCAGTATCTGCGGTACATTAGTCTCCCCCGGACCCCCTACCAGGGCCCTGCCCTGGACCCGCTGGGGCCCCCAGACCCCTCGCCGTACAATAGGCGTACACATTAATTAACTCAGGCTACGCCACTGGCTTGTCTGATCAATCAATTGTCCGATCAATCCATGTACTTCGCCTGGACTAAATATAATTTCTTTTCCGTGACGTTGCACGTGAAAATTTCTGATCTTGACAGTTTCCATAATATCACGAGGTAAAAATTCTTATGTTTGAATTACCCCGGTACGTACAGCTTGATGGCGTGGCGTCTATAGCACAAACTATTGATTTTCTGTCTTCTATTTATAGAATGCCTCGCATGCGAAATGTATAGTGGAAAGGTCATGACATTCAAAAATTAATAGTCGAAAGTTTTACATATTATACCATGAATTATTTTTTTCGTGGTCATAAAAATATAACATATAAACCCTTGTCTAAAAACAAATAAATAGATATATAAAAGACGTCATTCTTTATTAGAAGACGTCCGCGGTAGCAGACACTTGTCCCGCAGAAACGCATGCGACTTCTCCAAAGTTATATCATAGAATGGGCCGGCCCATAAAACATAGTATTGATTATTTATATATAAATTAGACATTTGTAATATTTTCTGTTTAACAAGATTTTTACAATGACCATTGGAAGAGACTCCAACAAAGTTTATAGTAATAGATCATGCATAAATCTAAATAAATCATTGATTTCGCAAAATCTTATGATGTCACAGGAGGGTGGAACTACTTCGATGCTGTTGATTGATTTTATATTGTTTAACGTCTCTCTCAAGAATTTTTCACTCATGTTAAGACATTACCATTACCGGTGAAGGGCTGTAAAATTTCAATCTCTCACCAGAGGGCGTATTACGCTGCGCTACAACACCTCTGTCAACGTCTGAATGTCAAGATTCTTGGCAAAACTTATTTCTACCTATTGCATAATAAAGTATGATTTTACAAGTTTTAGTGTTAAGCTTAAAATCTTATAGTAAGTTCACAAAAACAACGAATTCCATGATTATTCTAGTATTATTGGATGAATGAATATTTATATAAAACCTTTTAATTCGTTCAGGCGTCTCATATTTACCAGCTTCTGCGTTTATAAAATTCAGACAAGTGTTTGATTTGCTTAGATATGATCATTACAGTTTGATATGCTAACTTAGTTTTAGTACGTTTTGATATGGATTTTTAGACGTTGACAGGGGTATTAGTGGAGCGTAGCGGGAACGATAACTCTGGGTAGAGATTGGTAAAATTAAGCCTATGCTTGGCGCTTAGAGCAGGGAGGAATCTTTATCGTGCCACATCTGCTGTGGCATGGGGCCTCGGTTTTTGCGGTCTCGTCAGAAGGACCGCCCCATTTGGTCGCCTCTTACGACATACAAAGGTTACTGAGGACGCATTGTAACCCGGATCTCCACGGGATATGATAGTGTTTGTTATTACTTTGTTTGATACATATTAATAGGACGGGGAACCAGACTTAAATAATTTCTTTATGCTGTTTGTTATTACTTCGTCACATACATGTTAATAGGAGGGGAACCAGACTTTCTTCATCGTTCGTTAGGTACACGTCAATAGGTCACCTCACCTGGAATGGTTTCTCCTGATACAATCTCAAACAGCCGGAAGAAATGTGATGGTCTGATGTCTGCTATGGACTCCAATGGTTCTAGGGGTTTTATGGGCTCAAAAGCCCTCCTCGCTAAATCAAGGATCTCTTTAGAAAAATAGATGTAGAATTAACAAAAGAGTTGCCAAAAGACAATGATTAAAGCTCGCTGGGATAGGTTAAATCTGTGGAAGATTGTATTGATTGATTGTATATTATTTAACGTCCCTCTCGAGAATTTTTCACTCATATGGGCACGTCACCATTGCCAGTGAAGTGCTGCAAAATTTTGGCCTATGCTCGGCGCTTACGGCCATTGAGCAGTGATGGTTCTTTAGCGTGCCACACTTTCTGTGACACGGGACATTCGTTTTTAAGGTCATCTCCGAGGACCCGTGACAATCACACCTGATGCCGAGTGTTTGGCGATGGAACTATTCACTACCCGTTATAACGACTTGGGCCTGTCGCGACCGGGATTTGAACCCCGGCCTACCGTATGCGGGGCGAACGCTCTAACCTCTCGGCCACCGCGGAGGTCACACCTGCTGTGACACAGTCTCAATTGGACGCAGTGAAAGCAACTGACCCTTATTTACTAAATACGGCTATGACTCAATGTCGATTTAATGCAAATTTTATGCATCACTGGGTGCATGCATATGATGTATATGCTTTGATTTTTGTATCCTAGAAACGCTAGCAATATTTTTGCGTAATTCTTGAGAAGAGACAGCATGAACAGGAATGTGTAAGGTTTCGAAGATCTTCCAGCTAGCATCCATAATTTAACCGGTACAGCTTATATTTTATATCTTGGAAAAAGATATCAAAAGTTAAAGTGCATCTGTAGCGGACAGTCTGATATAGCAACAGGTGCTCAAACGGACACGTGACTGCAGTGAATGGCATGCAGATTGCCTCCTTCTGAAATGCCTTAAACACAGACAACCTCATTATACATTACAAATCTACCAGCTGTGACGTTTCGACTTGTTTTCCCAACTGTAGCTTAAAGAAATGCACAACTTAGAACACATTACTAGTACACGTTTTAACATGCAGAAAATACATACACTGTGAAATGGTCCTGTTGTATAACGTGATTCAAAAAATTTAGGTCATGCAGATGCTGCATTTTGATAATCATAGATCGTGTGCTTCCAAAGATGAATTAGCTACGAAAGTTTAAACATCAAAGTAGATAGAGTTACTGAGAAATGACCCTACTGAAAAAAAGACTTGAACCTACTCACTAACCACAAAAACTTTAACCTGCTCATAACCACAAACTCTTAAACCTTCTCACTAACCACAAAAACTTGAACCGCCAGATAGATCATGAAGCCAAAGACGAGCTCTTCAGGTGTGTACTCTGTCCCGGTGAAAAGTGAGTTAATTCATCACCTGAATCATACCTGACTATTAATTATTTATTCAAGTATTTGTAGAATAACTATTTCACCATACAGGAATAAACCACCAAATTACTACTTCCAATCGAACACACTCGTAGTCCTATGACTCATATATAATACATTTTTGCAAGTTATAAATAGGATGTTACCTTTTTCAAGCTCCCTCGCTTCTTCTCGCTGTACTAGACCGGTCGCCATTTCAGTTGGAGGTCAGTGAAATGTTTACGAACATCGATACAGTTGGATGAATTCTTTTTTTATAAGGTACGACTCTCCATTTTTGCCATTGATCTATTTTTTTCTCTACGCCCTGTTTGTCGAGTATCAGGCACATATCACGAGAGATTCTATGCCATTATAGGCTAATTGCAGACAATATTGTAACGAGCTGGGTACTGTATAGCACATCGGCTGTCCAAATGTAAAAAATAAAGTTATGCTATCTTTAGTTCTACTGCTCCAAATAATTTGTTCAAGTCCTCCTGTGTATGGAAATAACATGTGTTTATGAAATATAAACCTAAAATCCGAATTCGAAGTGATAATCCGGATTCTCGAAGAATTTATGGTTTTCACCACATTCAAATAAAGTTTTCTATAAGGCCACATCCATGTACTAGTATGTACGACGGTGTATTCGTGCCAATTTACTTAGCAGAAAAAATAAAAATAGATCGTTTCTACGATTTATTAAATCGTAGAAACGATTTAAAAAGTCGTTCCTACGATTTATTAAATCGTAGAAACGATTTAAAAAGTCGTGTCTACGATTTAGAAAATCGTTTCTACGATTTAGGAAATCGTAGAAACGATTTAAAAAGTCGTTTCTACGATTTTTAGGTCTCGGGTGACATTGCAATTGCTTGTCGTCTGTCATCGTGCGTTAACAATTGAACATTTTTAACTTCTTGATAAGTATGATCATTCCAATTCCTTTCAAGTTTGGTATGAAGCATCTTTGGGACAAAGGGGACATAAATGGTAAATTTCAGGACTCCTACACCCCTTGAGCCTGGAGGACAGAGCAAAAACTGCCACAAAATTGAATAATTTTCAACAATCTTCTACTCTACCACCACATATATGTAAGAAAAACTAAATGCATAGTGATGTAGAGCAGGAAGGCCTACCAAAATTGCAATTTTCATGATCCCCTGGGTAGGAGTTTCGAGCCCAGGAAGAGGCCAAACTTGGTACATAGCGTTTATGTGTAAAACACTTATATAACATCTTCTTTAGTGCTGTTGATACTAAATTAAAACTAAATGGATATCTAAAAGGAGTAGGTAGTCCTTTACAGAAATTGTAAATTTCATTATTCCAGGGGGTAAGGGTTTGGTTTCAGGATGGTGACAAAATTATTATAATGATTATTGTCTTAAAGATTTGAAGGACTTCTTTAAGTTTGGTGATACAGTATAAAATCTAAATGCATGTTTAAGAATAGCAGAGAAGGATGTAAAAAATAAGGTTAATTTTGCAACCCCAGAGTTTTGACTGTAGTTTGGGTCCAAATTAGTCATATCGTTTAGTGTTGATATATATTACCGGTATATTATGTAAAGCCTTTCATCTGTCTATGCACTTTTGATGGCATTGAAGATTTTAAAAGAACACATGTTGTTTGATAATATACTGTTGCTGAATATTAGAATTGAGCTTATAGATATTCAGAACAGGAAATCATTTCTAGATTTTATAGCCCTTGAGACTATAGTGATATTTTTAACTAGTACTCAGTTGACCGATAAGGTATATGGGCCTCTTGTATTATCGTATAAACAATTTAAATCGATTTGACCTTGATGATAATGGAAAAGCGAGAGGAACTACATGACTTTGTAGTTAAACGATATTTTGAGAAGAGACTGCTATTCCGAAATAGCTGTTGCTTTAGCTCACAAGTACCGCATTGTTATTAATGAAAAAAAAACAACTATTTAAAGGATTTCTGCAACTTTGGGCCTTTTCCAACGGAAATACAAATCTAATTAATATTTTTGCGATGTTGCCTTTTTCATTGAGGAAACTTTAGAGTATTGTGACCAACTTCATAGGTACAGATGGATTTACTGAAAAGCTGGTAACAGGGTTTCCCAAGAGGATATCAGACGGCTTTTTTCCATACACAGGGGTGGATCCAGGAATTGCGGTTAGGAAGCGCAACTTTATGAGGCTGGGGGCCGCCTTGAGGTCCCCAGTGGGTCCAGGGTGGGGGCCCAGGGAAACCCTCCGGAAGCTCATACATTTTATAGGGCTTGACATATGTCTCCTGTGTAGTCATTTTTACTATTTTCTATCATTTTTAATAAGGTGAAATTAATAAAATGACGCAAATTTTAAGGGGTTTTGGAAAAAATGTAAGTTCTCCCAATAAAATTAATTCAATTAAAAAGATTTTGTCATTTATATTTTCGAGAGTGGATGATATTAGTTTTTCTATCGTTTACATTTTTCTAAAGAGACCACGATTTACCTTAAGGGTGACGTACCTAATTCGTTTCTACAATAGAGATTTTATTCGAATTTTGATATAAGGTAAACCATGCATTAATGAGTTAAAATCAATGGAAAAAAACCAAATGAAAATCGTATTTGATTTTCATCGGAGGGGGAGGGGTTTCAAAAGTTGGCTATGAAGTAGTCGTAATTGCGAAGGAAATATAGGGAAATTTTCAATGTACAATATAAAAGTTAAATTTAAAAAATTCTACAATAGAGTTTTAATCCAAATTAAAGAATGATTTTAAAAAGACAAAAACTTACTAATTGTAAGAAAAAAAGTATGGGTCATCGGCAATTCTTTTTCAGGGGAGCATTTCAAAGGACGATTTTGGGGCAGTTTTCAAGGAAAATGACATTAAATTAGAAATGGATAGGTTTTCTACTTTTAGTTTCATACTTTTCCTTTATACTAAATAATCATATGGATTAGGAAAAAGTTCACCAATCATATGTAGACAGTGAGTCATTGCATGATATTCCAGGGGTGGTGTCAAAATATGTAATGTATGAACTGTCACAAATTCAATAAATCCGATATAGAGCTCAGTATGCAGCTTAAGACAATGGATTTGTATATAGTGTATATGTAATGCGCACATTTTGTTTTCATTTTCTTTATCTTTAACGTTTCTATATAAATTTATAAAGTTCAAATGTTTGAATAAAAGCATACATATTTTATATTGATAAGAGATCAAGTGCATGACTTATCGGACAGTTTCAAGATAGGATCTAACATGTACTTCAAGTGTCATCATCATTTATAAGATTTTTCTGATGAACACTCTCAGAAACAAAATGGACTTTTATTCCCTGAAACATTTTTATAAGTTAAGCTTCAGAGTAGCATAAATTTATTTTAATAAAGTAATTCTTACATTTCTGCATATACATGTACTTTTATTATATACCCATCAATGTATCGTTCTTTGATACTATGGATTTCACAGCGTGTGATCCGGTTTTCCGGATCACCACACTGTGGTTTTCTGATTCCGTATCAGTATCCTCTGAAACTGATGCCGTCACAATGACGTCACAATGCATCAACGCAACGTTTCTTGTGGAAAACGTTGACCGCGTCACAAACAAAACTGCGTACACAATTTAAAACATAATTTCACTGTATGTCTGTATTTTTGATAATTTGGATTGCATTTAGTATTCTATAAATGTGGATTTAAAATGCAAAAGGGGGTATATAATAAATTTATTATTACTACAGTAACTTGATCCGAAGAGTTGGATCACGTCTCGTTGACAGGCGCGGATCATCAGATCAAACTCGACGCTTCGCGTCTCGTGTGATCTGATGATCCGCGCCTGTCAACTCGACGTGATCCGACTCTTCGGACCAAGTTACTGTAGTAATAATATATATGTATTGAATGTAAATGCATATACATGTTTATGTAATACGTGATACATGTTGATTGGCAATTGCAATCTCAGACATGAGTAACTAAAGCATTATTCTACCTGAATGTATTTTTCTCTATATCAAAAGATGCGATAAGCCGACTATTTTCACCAAAATATATGTATCTCTGCCGTGTGATCGATTCTATGCTTTGATCTGCGCTAGGGTGATAGTCTTCAAACTATTCACCGGCAGCATCGATTTTCCGCGCAATTCGGCATTGTGACGTCAAATACAAAGCCCAGCGGCGTATTCAACGTCACAACTATAGCAGCTATTCCCAACATTATGACGGAACGATTCTGCTTTGGTATAATATTAAAATATCTATCCAATGGGTAGGGGCGATAGCGTGTTTATTGTCAGCCGAGAGAGAAACTCCCCCCCCCCCCCCCCCCCCCCGGCCCTGCCTCTGTTCTTCGGTTGTTGTTGATTTATACGGTTTTAGTCATTTTTTCTGTGTCGTTTTAGTGAATGGTCGAAAGATTTCAAAATATAATTCTACCCTCTTTTCCGCAGTTGGTTGTAAATAGAAATTATCGTCGGTTTTTGATTAATACGCTTCTGGTGCATGCCGTAAATCGTTAATTGTTTATGGAGTAATACAGTAATTACTATTGATAAGAATATTCATGATATAGGCCTAAACTATATTCAGATGTAAAATTTTAATAACAAAAGAGTCTATACTACTTAGTTTTTCTTTTTTACTTCGTTGTGCATACCTATGACAGTTTGATTCATGGCATATGCGCGTGAGGTTGTAAAAAGACGGACAATTACGGAATCCCAGAAATTGCACATAAAACACGGCAGAGTCACGGACAGATAGATGATTCACAGCTACAAAAGTTGGGGAAATGCTATAAATCGACTTTGTTGAAGAATTCATATGAAATATGGATTAAAATAAGATGTATTACTTGTATGATGAAAGAAATATACAGTCTCAAGTTCAGTTTGTAAATTTCGCATGTTCATTTAAGAAATGAACATCGCGCTAGCGATTCACAGAGAATTTGCCTCAAATCCAAATCCCGTTCATATTGACCATGAACAGCTCAAAAGTGATGTTCATTTCTTATATTTATATTCATTTACTAAAACAGCGTTTGTTTACATTGCTTTTATTTTGTTGCATAAAACGAACTCCTAGCCTCTGTCACAGTAGTTATTGTGACGTACGTAAACACATAATGACGTCACATTTCGTCTCGCTCTGCCTTTTATCAACATTGCAAGGTGCACTGTATTTTGGAGGTAGGAGACCGCAAGATTGGGATGATAATCCACGTAAGTTTACAATCTTAATCCAAAGGTGTGACTTGAGAGATCTTTGTAACAGATGTTCTATTTTTTCAAACCATTACGCTCTCTCAGTCGCATGCTTTAAGCTAGTTCATAATCCGTTCATAGTCAATGTGAACGGATTGTGTCGCGCGCTGAAATTGGTTGGTTCATAGAGGAAAATGTGATTTGCAATATAAATATAATGTGATGAAACAATTACAGCGACGTCACAATGCACGGAGACTGTAAATAGCGATGTGCGCGGCTTTCTGCGCAGAAGTGCAAAATTTCGAATTAGATCTGTCGTCCTTAAATTTGAAAATTTTAGGGGGCGCCAGCTGCGCCCACCCCCTTAAATCTGCCACTGATACAAGACCCAGAAGGCGTCCATGCATATACTGAAAAGGGACAGATTAAAGTGAAGAGTGTACAGCAGCAAAGGTCCAAATTATATTTGGCTTATTGATGGAAATGACAAGTTGAAACCATTTGGTATAGCAATTCATGAGTGTATTGACGGTTTTTCGCGCCACGTCATATGGCTGGAAGTTGGAACATCAAACAAGAGTCCGAGGGTAATTGTTAATTGCTTGCTAAGATACTATGAAGTTAATGAAAGTCTTTGAAACTGAGCTGAGCTAAACACAGATGGAAGAGGATGGATGAGCTGGACGTGATATACAGTATTTCATTCTCCCTTACTTCGTTCGTCCGAATATGAATTAGTCAAATGCTGATTACCAAAAAATAAGAAACTCATCTGGTATCAGTAGGATAGCGGCTCGCTAGAACTTCATAAGACATTATTCTTTATAAACGTAAACATATAACATTTTTTGAACAAGAATATGATTATCAATAATAAAACAAAAGGTTCATAGGTCTCATTAATTACTTAAGACAGATATTTTAATATATCATAACTCATATGTACATATTCACATATATAAACAAGTCTAAATCAACATCATGCCTCTTCTTTAATTCACACATTGTCCCAAAGAAGCCCAAGAAGAAGTTAAAAATGTTCAATTGTTAACGCACGATGACGGACGACGACCAATTGCAATGTATCACCCGATACTTAAAAATAGTATAAACGATTTTCTAAATCGTACATGTAGAAACGACTTTCAAAATCGTAGAAACGACTTTCTAAATCGTACAAACGACTTTTTAAATCGTTTCTACGATTTAATAAATCGTAGAAACGACTTTTTAAATCGTTCCTTCGATTTTCTAAATCATAGAAATGACTTTCTAAATCGTAGAAACGACTTTTTAAATCGTAGAAACGACTTTTAAATCGTAGAAACGATTCAATAAATCGTAGAAACGACTTTCTAAATCGTAGAAACGACTTTTTAAATCGTAGAAACGATTTTCTAAATCGTAGAAACGACTTTCTAAATCGTAAAAACGACTTTTTAAATCGTAGAAACGACTTTTTAAATCATAGAAACGACTTTTTAAATCGTTCCTTCGATTTTCTGAATCATAGAAATGACTTTCTAAATCGTAGAAACGACTTTTTAAATCGTAGAAACGACTTTCTAAATCGTAGAAACGACTTTTTAAATCGTTTCTACGATTTAATAAATCGTAGAAACGATTTATTTCTATTTTTTCTGCTAGGTAAATTGGCACGAATACGCCGTCGTAAGTATGTATACAAAACCTTCAGGAATGCATTATCTCTTTGCATGAATTTGAAACAAAAAACACATTTTTAAAAAATATACAAAGATGTGACCAAGTTCTTTTCAAATATTTTTTATTCCAAAAATCAAGGGGGGGGGGAGCGTAATAATGATAATTGCGCTATGTTCGTTATGTTTATCAGTATATAAATGTACGTGTTTTAAAACAAGACTTTCACTTTTAATTTTAAGTTAACACCCTCAAATTGTAAGCCGCCTGTCAATCAAACATCTCGGGTGGAATGACATCTGCAGACGGGTTACAGTCATGTCGCCCCATCGGCATTTCGCCTCATGCACGAACGCCCCAAAGTATTTTATGGTCGCCCCAAAACAGATGTGGTCGAATATCGAACGCCCAAACTACATTTACGAACGCCCAAAGTCTTATTATGATATTATAGTAGAATTGATTACAAGCTGACATGTCATAAATTACATGTACCTATGTTATTGCAATGTTCAACTTATTATATTCTTTGTGTAATACTGTATTCATATATTCTAATGTTTGTATTACCGTGTACCTTAGACTACGGAGAGGACTTATATATAGGCAATGCCTGCTGTCCAATCCTATTATGAATTATCATATTGAAATGCTGTTTAAATTGAAAATATGCAATATTGTTTGAGTAATACAACGGTAACAATATATCATTGGTGGTGCGCATATTAAACACTTCTAGATATATTTATATTTGGTTCATTACATGTTGATGAAAGGCAATGTAAAGTGGCTGTGTCCAATACGAAAAAATGAATACCCTCGCACATCTTCACTAATCGGACACCTCGCTATTTGCTAAAAGAATCAGGGGACTGTAAATCCTATAAGGTCGATGATATCGTTCCGAAAAAGCGACCGTCGGAAGATAGCGTCAGAGTTAACAATGGAATATTGTAACGTTATTTTCTCAATATCAGCAACAAGTAAATGGTACATGTTATATATGAATGAAACGAGAAAATTATCACCTTTCTACCTGTAAAATATGATCGGTTTTTGAAGCGCGGCCAATTTTGGCCAATAACGTCCCTTGTTCTTTATTACTATCACTCCGGGACTCGGGCACTAATTGACGCCTTCGTTATTCCCGATCTTTATTTTACATGCATTCATAATTGCGTACAAACACCAATCAAGACAATACTTGGACTTAACGTGTTTACTTCAATAATGCTGTTGCTGTGACGTCTTGCGTGGAATTACCTACCCGTATCGCACAGTCAGTGTTGCCACCCTCCACACCCGTCACAACTTAAAGCATACTGCTTCGGCTTAAACCGAAAATCAAAATTCAATATGTATATTGTTCAGTCATCTGATGTAGTTGCTATCACAATATGAATTTAATAATCAAACCAAATTACTGACATATATTCCCCATTTAAGGTAATAAGATACTTGCAAATTGAGTAGAAAATGGGAACAGTTCAATACATTTATCTAATATTTAATCATTACATTTCAAACATATCTTATTATGCAATAGAATTATGGGCATTCCTTATATAAGCTTTCTCCATAAAGAAGTAGTACATGAATATATATATATATATATAGAGAGAGAGAGAGAGAGAGAGAGAGAGAGAGAGAGAGAGAGAGAAAGAAAAAAGTAGTACTTGATACTAAATTTTAAAAAAAGTACACGTGGTGAATTTATGGTCATTGGTTGTCAATGGATATTTCGCACAGGTACCATGTAAAGCACCAGGTACCTACTACCTTGCAATTTAGCCTCTTTGCAAAAGCTGATAGACAAAAACAATACAATGTGTACAGTACTTGCGTAATCTGATTTTCTGTTTGGTATACATGTATATATGTAAGACTCCAAAGTGCGATGAGACTCCAAAGTACGATGGTCACGCCAAACCCCGTTGGTCTGCGCCAAACCCCGATGGTGTGACAACCCAAAGTGCGATGGTCCACACTCATGTGCCAAAGTGCGATGGTGTGACACGCCGAAATCCATTGGTTTGTAAACGACACAGTGTTTTGGTACATACTGTACCAACCGTGTATTGTTTCACTAAAATATCAGCGCAAAATCCATGCATAAAAATAAGAAGTTCAACTTATTTCATTATCATCAAGTTGTCGTGTTATTAAACACAAAATTTTCCAACGCGAAATCGTATAGAATGTTTTGCATTATATCATATCCCCAGGATTTTATTACGTGTACGTCACAAGTAACAAATGATCATGAACTTTTAAATTCAGGTGCGTTATTATGGCAAATACCAGAAAAGGATCGGAGAAAAACAAAACATTGTCCGACAAAAGTTATGATACTGCTGGATCAAGTGATCAAACGTTGGCAGCCATTAGGTCTGACTTACGGGAAATTAAAGAAAACTTACAAAAAACAGTGAAAACATGTGATCTTGAATCCATGGTAACAAATATTGTAACAGGTCTCCTTAAAAGTTATGAGAAAGAGGCAGAAAAACGTGAAACACAGTTAAAACAAAAAATAGACAGGCTTACAACGGACATTGATAAACTAACAATGGAAAACGAAACCCTACGGGAAAAAATTTGTGAGGCAAATAAAAATAACAGGGATCTACAAAAAGAAATGAATGAGGGCCGTGATTTCGCGACATTTTCCACAGTGAAATCGAATTACAATGAACAGTACAGTCGAAAAAATAACATCAAAATATATGGCATCCCAGAAACAAAACGAGATAACATCGTAGAGATAGTAAAATCTACATTGAAAAAGAAGGGGTGTGTGGAAGTTGACCATCGAGACATTGAAGCGGTGCACCGCATTCCAGGATCCAGACCAAACGCACCAAGACCAATCCTAATGAAGATGAGAAACAACGACAAAAAGGCGAACATAATGCGTTACAGATCTGCTGTGAAGGATTCGCCGGTTAATGTTCGTCTTGGGGACGACGTCACCAAGGAGAACAGAGAATTGATTGTTCGCCTTTTAGACCATGAGAGCATAACATCTGCTTGGTACTTTAATGGCTCTGTTTATGGTAACATAAAAGGAAAGCGAGTGAAGTTCGATATACTCGATGACATTGACTTCAAAGTGAAAAAAATCCGGGAATAAAAATTCCATCCGCTATTAATTTAGACTTTAGTGTTGATTTATTGTACTTCCGGTGTCATAACGAAACGAAAAATTATTTTGGACATCTGCCATCCAAACAAAGTGACTCTCACGTCTCACAGCTTGATTTTTCAGTTAGATTTTGTTTTTATTGACAACTGATAATCTTAATTTAACTGTAATAGCGAGCGAAGCTCGCGTCGCGAAGCGACGCGACGAGCTCGCTCCAATGATTACACATATGAGTCACGTGATTTGCTCTTCTTCAGCTGAAAAAAGATGAGTATTACCCATAATGCTTCTGGAAAAATGTCGCCGTCACTGCGGTATACTTCATTGACAAACCCGTAATTAAAATAATTAGATTGTTTAGAGAGTACCATAAATCTTTTTAAATTCCAGACAAGCTTTCTCATAGCTTCAAACATTTTGTTTTTGCTTGGTTTGAGAGAAGAAGAAAAAACATTGCAGCTAATATATCGTCACAATGTAACTGTTTACATCCACCACGTTATATTTCCCGCGTTATATGAAGAGGCGGATCAATCGGAGCAAGATGTTAATGGGCTTCGCTCGTCTCAACGGTCACACCGTACAACATATTATGTCGTAATATGTCGTAATATTACAACATATTATGTCGTACTGCGAGCTCTAATGACTAGAGCGCGGGAAATAATCCGAGCTAAATCTCAACCTCTAACAAGAAATTTTTTTGACGCCAATCCCAGAAGTCCCTCGTACAAAATGGCGGATGGTTCGATTCGTAAAATAATAATAAAAAAAATCTTTGAAGTATTACAAACCTTTGTTATTTGAAAGGAAAGGATGACAATCATATTCTTCCCCCTTTCTTTTTCTTTTTAAAATATTGTCTAAAGAAATGTAAACAGTCACGTCACAACTACCAGGCTACGTCACAACAAGCTCGTTGCATTTCCCGCTAAACTGGTTCCTACATTGGCGAGAAGAGCAAGACAGTTGACGGTGAACCAAATCAGTTTTCCTTGTTTTCAATATAAATTTTTTGAAAATGTATTCAGATATACTGCGCTCGCCCCAACGGTCACACCGTGATCATATTATATGATTAAGAAAATAAGATTTACATGCTTTTACGGATTTTATGTGTAACATCTCAGAACGACGTGAACTAGGGTAGACGAGATTCAAAATGGAGAAATACATGTCCACGCGCTAATATTCGAATCGACGCCATTGGTACCAAACTTTTCAAGTTCCATAGGTATGGTTTAATTTTTCATTATTTTCCTATATTTTCCTTTTAAACATGTATATACGTGTTACCTATAGGGAGAGCTCCGCTCTCACGGCCGTGAGAGGGCTTCGCCCTCTATTATACATATATGTATTTCTACTTCTTTCTCTTTTCTATCTCTATCCCCATTTCTCTGTCAACAAACTTCAACATGGTTCCAGTGGGTATCACTTTAGTCTCAGTAAGTTTATTTATTTATTTTTTTCCCTTTTGTAATCTGAATGGTTAGAATTATTTCAGTAAATTGCCAAGGTTTAGGTGATATTGCGAAACGGAAGGACGTATTTAATTACCTAAGAGCTTTAGAGTGTAATTATTGTTTGCAAGATACACATTTTTCACATGATACTGAAGATGAAATAAGGAACTTGTGGGGATACCAGTGCTTCTTCAGTTCATATTCTACAAACTCCAGGGGAATTGCAATTCTTATCAATAATAATTTTGACTTTAAACCTCTGATAGAAAAGGGTGACGTTGATGGAAATTATTTTAAACTTAAAGCATGTATAGAAGGTCATGAAGTACTATTTATGGTCCTAATAATGATACACCACTATTTTTTGAAAATATACAAAATCGCATTGATGATATGCAATGCAGTAATATTATTTGGTGTGGTGATTTTAATCTGGTTCTAAACCCATACTTGGATTATTATAACTACAAATATATTAATAATCCAAAGGCAAGAGATAAAGTTTTAGAAATTATGGAAAATAATTCTTACATAGACCCATTTAGACAGCTACATGAAAATATTCGTAGATACTCATGGAGAAGAAAAAACCCCATTGAAACAAAGTAGGTTAGATTTCTTTTTAATATCCGAGACTCTTTTGTCTGGGCTAGAAATGTGTACTATAGAACCTAGTTATAGGTCAGATCACTCAATGATATCCTTGAAGATATCTTTTAATGACTTTAAGAAAGGTACTCTATGATGAAAAGTATTTAGATTGTATCAAAGATATTATTATAAAGGTAAAGAAACAGTATGCAATCCCTGTATACAATTTTGATAACATACATGATATATCTGATGCAGACATTTCCTTCTCTATTAACGATCAACTTTTTTTTTTAGAAACATTACTTTTAGAAATAAGAGGTAAAACTATCTCTTATGCATCAAATATCAAAAAAGAAGAAAGAAAAGGAGGAAAAAGAATTAAAAGAAAATATCAAATTACTAGAAGAAAATGTTTGTGACAGCAATATCAATGAACTGTGTAGTAAAAAGCAAGAATTAGAAAACATTAGAAAAGATAAGTTGCATGGTATTTATGTAAGAAGTAGAGCTAGATGGATTGAAGAAGGAGAAAAACCATCACATTATTTTTGTACGTTAGAATCTAGAAATTTCACTAGCAAAATCATACCAAGATTAGAGTGTAATGATGGGACAGTAATTTATAAATAATCAGAAATATTAAGGGAAACAAAAACATTCTGTGAACAATTATACAAGAAAAGCAATTTAAACACAATTATAGACTTGCACAATGATCTTGGTATTGAAGATGTTCCAAAACTTTCAAATAAAGAATCTGAATCACTAGAAGGTAACATTACTATTGAGGAAGCCTCCAATACCCTTTACAAAATGAAATCAAACAAATCCCCAGGATCTGATGGGGTTTTTTTTGCTGAATTCTTCAAAATGTTTTGGAAGTATATTGGTCTTTTTGTAGTTAGGGCTATTAATTATGGGTACAAAAATAACTGTCTTTCTATTACACAAAGACATGGTATTATTACATTGTTACCAAAAGGTGACAAGCCGAGACAATATTTGAAAAATTGGAGACCAATTACTTTGTTGAATACTGTGTATAAAATTGCATCGGGCTGTATTGCGAATAGAATAAAAATATACTTAGACAAAATAATTAATCAAGATCAAACAGGTTTCATCCCCAACAGATATATTGGAGAAAATACAAGGCTTATTTATGATATAATGCACTATACTGAAGAAGAAAATATACCTGGATTATTACTACTTATTGATTTTGAAAAAGCCTTTGATACTCTTTCATGGACATTTATACAAAAAGCGCTAAAACTTTTTAATTTTGGTCTTTCAATTAGGAATTGGGTATCGATTTTTAATACAGACATTACATCTGCAATCAATCAAGGTGGTAACCTCTCTGATAGAATCATTATTCAGAGAGATTGAAGGCAAGGGGATCCATTATCACCATACATATTTTTGATATGTGCGGAAATATTAGCAATCCAAATTAGAATGAATAAGAATATCAAATGCATTACTGTAAATAATGTAGAAAAAAAGATCTCACAATTAGCTGATGATACCTCACTTGTCCTTGATGGCAGTGAAGAATCTCTCGCAGAAACTTTTAAAACTTTAGATTATTTTTCAGAAATATCTGGACTACATATCAATTATGAAAAAACTCATGTAATATGGTCAGGCTCCAAAAAATATAGTAATGAAACTTTGCTGCCAAACTACAGGCTTAGGTGGGGTACTACCAGATTTACTTTGTTAGGAATACATTTTGACATGGAATTAGATAAGATACCACAATTAAACTAAGAACCAAAATTAGTGCAGATCAGATCTATAATCAAACAATGGGAGAAAAGGTTTTTAACTCCCATAGGGAAAATTACAGTCATTAAGACATTGGTTTTGCCATTATTAAACCATATTTTAATGTCAATCCCAAATCCTTCTGAACTCTACCTTAAGGAATTAGAAAAGATATTTTTCTTGTTTATATGGAATAATAAAACACATAGGGTCAAAAAGGAGGTCATTGTTAAAAAATATGAAGATGGGGGTTTAAGAATGGTAAACCTAATAGCATTAATAGCATCTATGAAGTTGTTTTGGATAAGATATCTCATGTTTTCAAATAGAGGGATGGAACGTTTTATTCCAAAGTTGGACTTAAGCAAATTAGTAAACTGTGGGATTGAATACATTACAATATTCTTGAAAACATTGAAAAATAAATTTTGGATAGATGTATTTAAATCATGGCTGACATTGCATAAACTTAGTAAAAAGTCTGATGTTGCTGCCGATGCACCTCTATTTTATAACCCAAATATTCATATTGGTGGAAAACCATTTTATAATAAACAAATGTTTGACAGCGGCATCAGACAACTTAATGATAAAATCAATGAAGATGGTTCATTTCTTGGTTTTGAATCGTTTTGCAATACTTATCCAAATACAAAGATTAATTTTTTAGAATATAATAGCATTATTCATGCTGTTAAGGCTTACGTGAAAAATTGTTGATGTGACAAAGCTATCAAAAAGCTCACAAATCCATTGATTATGTCATATAGAATATCACACTCTAATGTTGATCTCGGACCTGGGATTGGCCTCGAGAGTTGATCTCGGCCCGAGCCCGTAGGGCAATCCCAGGTCTGAGATCAACATTAGAGTGTGGTATTGTTTATATCATATACCTAAAACACAACAAGTTGATAAACATTTTTTTTTAAATTGGAAGGGGGGGGGGGGGGTATTGAACCAAACATAAATACATGGTATACTCTACAACGATATTTGACTATTTCATTCCTTCAGTGAGTTTACTTTAATGGTTTCGTTTCCAGTACTATTGGCATTGTGAAACATGCTAAAGTCTGGGTTTTGTAGCTGATTAATTATGGGTCCACATCCCCTCATGTGGTCTAGAATTAACTGAACTGCTTGGCTGAGAAACTCGTCATATCTACCGTTGTGTTGTTCATGTACATGTATATTCTATTAAGCAGCTCCTAGGTGCTTGCTAATTGATACTAAAATTGGAAATAAGCTGTGAATTATTTTTATTTATTTTTTCGGATTTACCAAACTCGCCCGTTTTCAATATTTCATATAATTTGTAAGAGTTGTAGAACTTTGTTTACGTGGCGTTATCGTACGAACGGGAATGTTTACAGATTTGATGCTGCTATTTCTTTGCTTAAGGAATGTTACCTTATACTGAGTAAGTTTTTTTTTTTTTTACCGTTTCCCATCTGTTTAGCAACTATAAGTCGTTGAAATACGTCGAAAGATAATGGTTCTACTTTTCTCGTTTTATTGCCAAGTCCTCGGGATTTTAGATTTCAGAAATCGTTTTAAAACAGTTTTCTACATCAAAATTGCTGTAAATTAACATTTTATCTCCATTAGGACCGGGAATTTCTGAAAATGCTTCAGTATCACCTCCATAATCCTCCTACTGTTTTCTGTCGCCTAGAACGTTGATTGTTTTGAAATGAAGTTAAACGTTGTTCTAAATAAACAGTTGTTATTTGGGTTACCCCCCTTTGCTTAGATACTAGCGCTGTTTTTGAAAACGTTTTTATTTAATTTTTCTGCTTAAATTAAATTTTGTCGTGGAAGAAAGTATTATATTTGAAAAAAATTGTGTCTAACATCATTTTTTTCATGTAGTTATGTTAGATTTCAAAAAATTAAAGAAGAAATAGCCATTTGAAATTTGAGGGCGAGACAGCCCCTTGAAAACGGGCCGAGACAGAGATATCTCAGCCCTTAGGGCGAGACAGGCCTACCTTCCTACAGCTGTCTCACCCTAGCCAAGATAGGTGTATCAGGGCTGATACACTACTAGGTATATGATATAAATATATATACAGTGTTGAAATGCAACAAATCAAAACTTTTTTATGAAATTATAAATCAAAATACCTCAATAACATCAGGCAAAACAAAATGGAGTGAGCTTTTGGAAGTTGACACTAAAGGATGGAAAATAATTCATAAAATATCCTTCAGAGTGACAAAAGATAGCAAAATACAATGGTTTCAATACAGAATTATAAACCGAATCTTAGCTACAAACTCTTTTTTATTCAAAATCAAAAAAATTGACTCAAAGTACTGCAATCATTGTCATTCTGAAGAGGAAACAATAGAACATATTCTGTGGGAATGTGATTTTTTTTTTTTACAATTATTCCTCGCAGAATTTGAGCATTTTTTAGAAGATAAGACTGATCTACAGATAGCTATTACAAAAAAAAATCTTTTATTCTTGGTTTGATTGAAAATAATAGTCTGATACAAAACACTATTGTCTTATGGCTTAAATAATATGTGTACACAGCAAGATGCACTGAGAAGTCCTTGAGTGTGCGTGCTGCAATTTCACAAATGAATTTTTTGTTTTTATGAAACTCAAAAATTTATTTCTATAAAAATGGTAAAAAGTAAATGTTTGATGCCCAATGGAATCGATGGAACCTTGTGTTTTCTTAACTTCTCTCTCTTCTTCTTCTTTCTCTCTCAAATCCCACATACCTTCAGCTCATATGCTTTGTTTCTATTTTTCTTTCTTTTTTCTCTCTCTTCTCTGGATATAATAGAGGGCGAAGCCCTCTCACGGCCCGAAGGGCCGTGAGAGCGGAGCTCTCCCTATAGGTAACACGTAGACACATGTTTAAAAGGAAAATATAGGAAAATAATGAAAAATTAAACCATACCTATGGAACTTGAAAAGTTTGGTACCAATGGCGTCGATTCGAATATTAGCGCGTGGACATGTATTCCTCCATTTTGAATCTCGTCTACCCTAGTTCACGTCGTTCTGAGATGTTACACATAAAATCCGTAAAAGCATGTAAATCTTATTTTCTTAATCATATATAATCACTCCACGATTAACGCCATGTTTTTTGTTGTGGTTCAAACGCTTTGTTTGTAAATTTGCTAAATAACGACGCTGAATATGACGTCACAATGTACTGTTTACATCAATTGCGTTATATTTCCCGCGTTCAATATATAGGTGGATCAAATGTCCAAAAATTAGGATGCTTTGATACATATCCGTCCGCGTGCTAACTTCGGGTTGTTTTTGTCCTGTTTTGGATATAGATACTAATGTCAAAACTTTTTTGCTTCGCCCTCAAACACGGTCACACATATTAAAACATATTACCGAGCGAAGCTCGTCCTTCGGCCCGTCCGCGAAGCAAGTCTCTAAAGGTAACACGTATGTAAAAGAAAAAAGTCAAATTCAGCAAAAGAAAAAGAGATAATCTCTATATACGTTCATTGAAATTTTCGTGATCCATATGGGCGCCGCCATTTATTTTTTCATTACCTGCTTCAACAGTTATTCGTGTTTTATTTTGAATGTCAATAATAGAAGACTCTGACGTGCAATTCGTAATTTAAACACCCAATTTGTTCAAAATGAATAGTATAATTATCATTATAACAGGTTTTAGCAAATAATTACATATAACACCGTAATACGACTAAATAGATGAACGAGTTCATGAGTTTCTTTGAATAAGAATATACGATAAAATTACGGTTACTTTTTTACCATTTTGAATTTATTGGTTAATTTTGTTTAGTTTTATAACGGCCTTTTTCATTGCACACGGAATGTATTATTGTTGTTTATAATTGTTTGCTTTGAAAAAGAGAAAAAAGTCGAGGCTAAATGTGACGTCACAATGCACATTTGACGTCGCCTTGCGTTTTATTTCCCGCGTTTAATGAATAGGCGGATCCTGTAAAACTGTTCTCCCCATATAAACCCCTTGAATATTGAGATCTTACTGGGTTTTTAGCGCAAGAAAAATTTCATTAAAAATATATTTTTTTAAATGAATCATAATCTACCGTACTTAACGGAATTATGATTACCACTTGGGACACTCCAATGACCATTACATGCTTCGTTCGGTCCAACGGTTACACCGTATACTATAGGGTTATTGAACTTATATCGGTGAATATTGGCATGAGTTGGCTGTCAAAATGCACGAGCTTGCGAGTGCATTTTGACAGCCAACGAGTGCCAATATTCACCTATATAAGTTCAATAACCCTTTTATTATATAGCTAAAGTATTTGGTTGTTAAGTTATATCCATTTTCACTCAAACTACTCCAAAATAGACGAGAATTCATCAAAATTGCCAGTGTGCAATAACAGCATGCATTTCTTAACTGTTTAATATTCAACCTGTCATTAATGCATGAAGCAAACTGATTTTGTAAATGGGGACATCATAGTTTATGTACAGTAAAACATAATGCTCAAGTAAATATCAAATACCGGCTCTGTCAGATTCGGAGGACCGTCGTCTGCCATTTTTGCTTGTTTACGTCGTTACGGTAACGTCAATATTGAACGCTCATACTCGGAATGTTTCGGGTGCATACAATTTACGCAATGTAAAGTTAGCGTTCAATAAATTCTCAGGATATTGAACGCTGACATTCTCTAGATTTTACACAGATTTTATATTAGACTATTTATTAGCTATATAATAAATATTATTATTGTATAATATCTGATATACCGGTATGTGCACAAAAATAAAAAATTATAAAAAAAACAAAAAAAACAACAAAACAAATGATCATGAATCAAAGAATATTTGGGCGTAGCAGGTCTTTCGACAACAAATGTACTTTGTCGTTCTCACTATCCTCAACCTTGTATACCTTGCCCTTGCTGTTGTCCGTGTTGCATTTCTTCGTTTTTATTTTGAAAGACGTTAAGAATGACGTCACAAAGGCGTGACGTCACAAACGTAACTAAATTCCGCACCATCAGACTTTGACGTGACCATCGCACTTTGGCGTTCATAACGTTAAAGGGACTGGTTCACGATTTTCGAAAAAAAAAAAATGTTTTTCATTTTTGATGCTAAGTATTGATAATATAACTGGGTAAATGTTGAGAGCCAAATTTTGACATTCTGAATGCAAGAATAAAAACAATATTTTAGCCCTAAATCTGTGTTATGTAAACAAAGACTCGGGTATTTTCATGTATTCAAACAAACCAGTGAAATGTTAATTTTGTAATATAAAGCATCTAATTTTGCATAGTCACAAATTTTAACTTTTAGATGACACATTTTACCCAACGAATGCTTGAAATGTGAAAGATATAATAAACTTAGATCAATGTCCATTTTGAAAATTTCATAAACAATAACATACCGCGATATTTGTTTACAAAACAAATAATAAACTCTGTAACATGAGGTATCCTGATGATGTATAACCTTAATTCTTATGTGAAATCTTTTAAACACATTAGACAATAGATTTTGACCATTAAAAGTGAAAAACAAAATTTTGGGGAAAATCGTGAATCGTTTTTTTTTAACAAACCATCGCACTTTGACGCAGACCATCGCACTTTAGCGTTTCCATCGCACTTTGGACCGACCATCGCACTTTAGAGTCTTACAAATATTCTAGTAAATGTTTCGTTTAAAGCAGATTTTTTTTTCAATTCTAAACACAGTTAAATAGTTTCTTGTGTTTGGAATATCTCATTTTTGTTTTAAACATGCTATTTTCTATGAAGTAATCTGTATGTAAACAAAACATTGCACAAAGATTGTGAGTGCTGTATCTCACAAGTAACTCAACAACTACTTTTCAAAGTATTGTTCCAGAGTTTCATGTTTATTTTCTTGCACTAAAATTGACATCTGTGACCTAGATTGTTCTAGAATTTTGTTATTTTTAGTAGAAAGATTACGTAATGGTTGCATCATCGTCTTTCCAGATTGTACTAGAAAATGCATTCCTATTATATACGAGGGTTATTCAATATGTAAGTAATGGTTATCTTCTAGATAACATCCGAGTTATAGAGGGCGAAGCCCTCTCACGGCCCGAAGGGCCTTGAAAGCGGAGCTCTCCCTATAGGTAACACGTATATACATGTTTAAAAGGAAAATATAGAAAACTAATGAAAAATTAAACTATACCTATGGAACTTGAAAATTTTGGTCCCAATGGCGTCGATTCGAATACTAGCGCGTGGACATGTATTTCTCCATTTTGAATCTCGTGTACCCAAGTTAACGTCGTTCTGAGCTGTTACATGAAATCCGTAAAAGCATGTAAATCTTATTTTTTTAAAATCATATATAATCACTCCTCGATTTAAAACGCGATTGTACAATGCAACGTCTCCCTATGTTTGTGTATTTGCTAAACACCGACGCTAAATATGACGTCACAATGCACTGTTTACATCAGTTGCATAGCGTTTCCCGCGTTCAATAAATAGGCGGATCAAAAATGTCTAAAGTTAGAATACTTTGATTGAGCTCTGTCCTCGCACGTTAGGTGCTAATTTTTGGAGATATTTTTGCCCTGTTATGGATCTAGATACTAATGCCAATATTTTTTGCGTCGCCCTCAAACACGGTCACGCCGTAAGACATATTATTCACATTATGAAATAGATGAGCACTCTCTCCTTTTATAAAGAGTTTGCTAATGCAAGTCTTTAATCCCTTTCCTACTTTAATATTTGTGTTATACATGTTTTCTTAAAATATTTGTACAAATACATGTATAGAATTAAATTCCTGAAAAATTATTTATGAAGCCACCAATATGTGATTGATACTGACGCTTCGCGTCTCGTGTGATCTGATGATCCGCGCCTGTCAACTCGACGTGATCCGACTCTTCGGATCAAGTTACTGTAGTAATAATATAGATGTTTTGAATGTATGGTTCAATAAATGTAAAATGAGAAGCTTTTAAAATATGTGACAAATCGGTCATCTTCTAGCATCCTCGTAAAATTCACATTATCAAAGAGAAGGACGGTCCTTCTCTCACTCGAGCGCTCCGCGCACTCGTGACAGAAGACCGCCCATCTACATGTATTCAATTTGATAATGTGAATATTACTCGGATGCTAGAAGATAACCATTACTTACTGAATGGAAAAAAAACCGGTTACAGGTATGTGTATATCTGTTACATAACAATTCCTGTCTGCTTCAACGCCCATCATCAATCGGCGCACGCTTTACCCGTAATACAGCAAAACTAACTTAACGAAAACTGATTATCCCTGGCAGTATCTATCACATATTGGTGGCTGTATAACACAAATATTAAAGTAGGAAAATAATTAAAGACTTGCATTAGCAAACTCTATAAAATGAGAGAGAGAGAGAGAGAGAGAGAGAGAGAGAGAGAGAGACTATTTAACACCACTGACTGCAAAAACGGTCACAGGTATGTGTATACATGTATTTGTTACATAACATTTCTCGTCTGTTTCAACGACCCAGACATCGATCGGCATACGTTTTACCCGTAAAACAGTAAAAGTAACTTCACGAAAACTGAATTATCCCCGTCTTGTTTCTATTGTGTAATTTTGATGTTAGTACCGTCCATACGATAACAAGGTAGGTGGAGCTCGTTTTATCACATATGCGATAAAAAAAAAAACCTGTTGATGATAACCAGATACAATTCCTGAACAACAAAAGAAAATCACTGTAAATATGTGACAAGTACAGATAACCCACACCTTTAACAAAAGAAAGCACGCCAAACTATGATACAAGTGCAAATACCTGATGGACGTGGTCATAATGACACTCGGGAGCTACAGTAACTACGCTCCCTCGTGTCATTATAACCACACCCATCGGGTCTCTTCACATAACCAACAATATCATATGGGGTAACTACTACATAACCCACACTTTTCTTCAAACCCCGTCCACATTCTCGGGGAAGAAAAAAACAACCAACATCACCGTCCACTGTATGAAGTTCCGCCAGATCAAAATTGCACATAACTGACTCGGACTAAGTTCTCCAAATACATTATAGATTCGCACTGAATCTCATTTAAATCTTGATACAAGATAATATCGTCAATGGTCTCGTCCTAAAGACGTTCTATTTCCATATTCTCCTCAAGTAGAGAAACACATGTACGTAGAAATACGGGTAGCATTTAAAAAGAGTTTTATTAAAGACCCAGTCACGTGATAAGAACGCGTTTGAGAGATAAACTTGTTTAGCGGACAGAGTGAATCAGACTTGTGTTTCTTTTATGGTTTCACATCTTACAATTCTTTAAAAAAATTTCTCTCTTAATTTTCACCATTTTTTTTATCTATTGTATATGCATGTAAATGTTTTTCCAGCCAATTTAGTCAAAATATGTATTAGAATGAAGGATATCAAATAGGATTTTCAAAAGAGTAACCACCATCATCAGTTGAATATATTGCTAAATTTTTAAACAGAAAAATGCACGAATATGGGTTCTTAGAATTTTATTTGAATTTTTAAATTTCAATTCTTTAAAGCCAATACCGGTACTAAAAGTCGGAGAATGCGTAATTGTTAAATAAAAATATCAAAACCAACAGTCCAAATATTTATATGCACTTTAAAAACGGCCTTTTAAAAACAATTAATGAACATACATTTTCGGTGATAGAAAGTCATTATGATAGAAATATATGGTGTATAAAGTGTAATTTAAAGACATAAGAATTGGCATCATATATTGTAAACAGGCGACCGCTCTTCCAAAAGCTATGATAAAATATAATGAATAATAGTAAACTATGGTACAAGTCACTTACCCCATATAATATTGTTGATTATGTGCAGATACCCGATGGGAGTGGTCATAATGCGTTTTTAAAGTGCATATAAATATTTGGACTGTTGGTTTTGATATTTTTATCGAACATTTACGCATTCTCCGACTTTTAGTACTGGTATTGGTTTTAAAGAATTGAAATTTAAAAATACAATTAAAATTCTAAGAACCCATATTCGTGCATTTTTCTGTTTTAGCAACAAGGAATGTTATAACGAACCATTTACTTATGATAAGTTGCTAAAATCTTTAGATACCTAGCCGAGTAGCTCAGTAGTTTTTGACAAAATAAAGTAAATTTGAAAATTTTCAACTTCAAAATATTTTTGTACATATCCTCCACTTTTCATCTACATCAAATTTCTCTGGTGTAGCACACCTCCTAAAGTGAGATTCAGTGCGAATATCTATAATGTATTTGGAGAACTTAGTCTGAGTCAGTTATCCGTGTTTGATATGTGCAATTTTGATCTGGAGGAACTTCATACAGTGGACAGTGATGGGGTGTTGTTTTTTTTCGAGAATGTGGGCGGGGTTTGAAGAAAAGTGTGGGTTATGTACAGATAACCCACACTTTTAACAAAAGAAAGCACGCCAAACTATGGTACAATGTGGATTGTATCACAGCGAGATAACGCTTTGCACGATTTCGTGAATGATGATACTCTTGAATACATGTAGCTCTATGCAATACCTTTTCCACAGTATAAACACGAGCCTTCAGCTCCACATAGTTTTAAACTTATATTCATTTCAATAGAGCCAATCGTTGACCACTGTTGTCGGCTATTGTATTGTTTATTGGCTTTAAGCCTTACGGCTCATCAGCATAATACATATTCAATTACAAAGTATAAACAAAAAAGTGGTTGGGAAACGGGTTGAGAATATTGAAGAACTTAGATCTTATGTAAAAGATGGCACAAAACTCGGTCATTCTGTAGTGCAGATTTTTACTGAATTGGGGAAATTATGGGTCTGATAAGGTATTTTGTGAGACAGTTTGTAGATGGAAAAAGTAATTTCTGACTGGCACAGAGTCCGTCAACGATGCAGCAAAATCTGGTCATGTATTCATATAGTGCATCATGTTTTTGATTATTGCATTTGATGGAAAGAAACGACATGTATTCGTAATTTTGCCCTTAAATTGTTACACTACCATTGTAAGAACATTTGCAATAGTGAGTTTTAAATTTTGAAATTATGAACGACCGTTCATTTTGTCTTTGGTCAACTATCGGCATGACGGATTACAATTGCATTCGTAAAATCATTATCTAATTTTCAATACGGAGAGAGATCATTTATGTTACATAAGGAACCTTTAATTTGGAGCTCCAAGTGACTTCCCAATAATCAAGATTTATTTACTGTATATGATATCAATAAATATAACATAACTAATTCAAAAATTTATCTTATATTCATTTGAATTAAAGATATCGTTTATTCAATTCATGTGCGTTTTGAAAATGATGGATTGTTCATAACTGTACCTGTCCTTTGCACCAAGCACTCTACGTTTTTTACTTTGCTCGTCCTTCGTTCATATATGTATGCTACTCAACATCAAAGACTATTTGAAACAGTGATGTAACGATGTCCCTGTCAAGAATTTTAGAAGGAACTTTGGAAGGACATTCTAGGGGGAGGGGTGTTAAGAAGGTTGATAAAGTCTGACAGGGAAAAATAGCGGATAGGTAATCAAAGGTTGTGACACGAAAAAGGATGAAATATAAAGGTCTGGCCAAGTAAAGAATGTGAATGCTTGGATGACTGTCATCTCTGACGAACAATAGGTGTTAATCAGGCACAGGTACAGTCGTGGATGTTGTTAATCAGGCACAGGTACAGTCATGGATGTTGTTTATCAGGCACAGGTACAGTCAGGAATAAATTGTATTCACAAAATCCTGTCCTCATGTGGTTTCCGAAATATATGGGACGGGCAAGATTCTTTAAACAAAAGTATGGCCCTTGCTATTGTTAAACAACGTTTAAGTGATCAATTCATTAAAAAATGGGAAAGTGATATCAATAATTCATCAAAAGACCAAATTTATAGAATTTTTAAGTCCCTATTAAACTAAGAAAAATATTTATCAAATTCAGAACCTCAAATCATCGGCTCTCAGTAGAGACAGACAGGTGGGCAAATATTCCTTTGAATCAAAGATTTTTTACACTTTGTAATTCAGGTCAAATTGCAGACGAGTTTCATTTTATTTTAGAATGCAAATCAATGTGTGCCGTAAGAAAACAATTTTTACATTCAAGGTATTGTACACATACAAAGGTGGTTAAATTCTCTGAAATGATGTCAACTACAAGTGTTTAAAAATTGAGAAACCTTTGTTTGTTTATAACAAAAATATACGATTTAGTCTGCCCTCCATAACTCGTACATATAATTTATTTTGGGTTTTTTTTTGTGTCTCGCTTCCTTCTTTCCTTTCCTTATGTGAACATGATTATGTTTGTGTCTCTCTTCCCTGTATCTCTTTTCCCATTGGAATGTATCACATGTACTTGACCTCTTGTACCATGTATTGTTGTTTTGCGTGAATAAAGAAACTTGAACTTGCTAATCAGACACAGGTACAGTCATGGATATTGTTAATTAGGCACAGGTACAGTCATGGATATTGTTAATCAGGCACAGGTACACTCATGGATATTGTTAATCAGGCACAGGTACAGTCATGGATATTGTTAATCAGGCACAGGTATAGTCATGGATATTGTTAATCAGGCACAGGTACACTCATGGATATTGTTAATCAGACACAGGTACAGTCATCGATATTGTTAATTAGGCACAGGTATAGTCATGGATGTTGTTAATCAGGCACAGGTACACTCATGGATGTTGTTAATCAGACACAGGTACAGTCATGGATATTGTTAATTAGGCACAGGTATAGTCATGGATATTGTTAATCAGGCACAGGTACACTCATGGATGTTGTTAATAAGACACAGGTACAGTCATGGATATTGTTAATCAGGCACAGGTATAGTCATGGATATTGTTAATCAGGCACAGGTACACTCATGGATGTTGTTAATCAGACACAGGTACAGTCATGGATATTGTTAATCAGGCACAGGTATAGTCATGGATATTGTTAATCAGGCACAGGTACACTCATGGATGTTGTTAATCAGACACAGGTACAGTCATGGATATTGTTAATCAGGCACAGGTATAGTCATGGATATTGTTAATCAGGCACAGGTACACTCATGGATGTTGTTAATCAGACACAGGTACAGTCATGGATATTGTTAATCAGGCACAGGTACAGTCGTAGATGTTGTTAATCAGACACAGGTACAGTCAGGAATGTTGTTAATCAGACATAGGTACATTCATGGATGTAAAATAACTTTTGTATACAGGACAGGTACAGTTGTGGATGTTGTTAATCAGGCACAGGTACAGTCATGAATGTTGTTAATCAGACACAGGTACAGTCATGGATGTTGTTAATCAGACACAGGTACAGTCATGGATGTAAAATAACTTTTGTATACAGGACAGGTACAGTCGTGGATGCTGTTAATTAGGCACAGGTACAGTCATGGATGTTGTTAATCAGGTACAGGTACAGTCATGGATGTTGTTAATCAGACACAGGTACAGTCATGGATGTAAAATAACTTGTGTATAAAGGACAGGTACAGTCGTGGATGTTCTTAATTAGGTACAGGTACAGTCATGGATGTTGTTAATCAGGCACAGGTACAGTCATGGATGTTGTTAATCAGACACAGGTACAGTCATGGATGTTGTTAATCAGACAAAAGTACAGTCATGGATGTAAAATAACTTGTGTATAAAGGACAGGTACAGTCGTGGATGTTGTTAATTAGGCACAGGTACAGTCATGGATGTTGTTAATCAGACACAGGTACAGTCGTGGATGTTGTTAATTAGGCACAGGTACAGTCATGGATGTTGTTAATCAGACACAGGTACAGTCGTGGATGTTCTTAATTAGGCACAGGTACACTCATGGATGTTGTTAATCAGACACAGGTACAGTCATGGATGTAAAATAACTTGTGTATACAGGACAGGTACAGTCGTGGATGTTGTTAATTAGGCACAGGTACACTCATGGATATTGTTAATCAGACACAGGTACAGTCGTGGATGTTGTTAATCAGGCACAGGTACAGTCATGGATGTTGTTAATCAGACACAGGTACAGTCATGGATGTTGTTAATCAGACACAGGTACAGTCATGAATGTAGAATAACGCAATAAAAACTGGGCGCCACTATATAACTGAAAAATTGTTGCGTGTGGCGAAAAACAGCAAAACAACAACAACTAAAGACATCCCGAGTCTGATATAAAGAAGTCGAGGACTAGTTAATATTTACATACTTTCTTACATCATAACAATACACTGCTTGCAAGAAAACCACACAAGAGACACATACTAGGAAATGTAATCCGTAACTTAAACCATTACACTTAATTCTTAGAAAAAATCCTTAACTTGCAATTGATTGCAATAAAAAATTGTAAAGTTTCCATTTTTTCTTTATATGACACCGTCAACTGAGGACCGTAATATGCTGCGCGCCCCCTGTAATCATGGAGAAATAACTCGCATAGCATTGTGAAAAATGTAGACCATTACTGGTTGAACATGTACACACCGGGTTTTCTCCTCTTTGTGTTGTTTTAGGAACACGTGCAGCACGGACCCAACAAAATTTCTTTTTTTTCCCTAAATAATACAAAATGATATTTTGATATTAATACATTTTTTGAATGAATTCTCAGTATAGACAAATACCATTAAAACAGACGGAATATATTAACCTTGCACTCGTATACGGTCATTTGCAAATCTATTTGCATTAGTACTAAAAACGATTGGGACACAGCTTCTTATCCAAGATACAATATCATTATATGTAGCATAAAAATACTAAAAACCAAATTAAATGCGGATTTGTTTGTTTCGTTTATGAGAATAACAAAATTGGAGCTGTATTAAATATCTTAAATCCTATTAGTGAATATATCTGGTTTTAGTGGGGACCAATATAGGTCCCTGATTTTAGTTTTTATTATTTTCAAAAAATGATTTATTTAATATTTCGGTATGTAATGCCAGAAAGCTGACGATGATCAAGCCGTAAGTCATTTTCCGACGACGAATAAAATAGCTATTGAACAGGTAGTTTGCCCTATTAGGTAAATAACGGTACTTCACACCGCGGGGGTGTAACTCTGGCCCGCGATGAAATCCCGCCGGAAGGATTAAACCACCGCGGGGGTAACGCGGTCTAATACGGGATCCGTGTTGGCCTTACTGTACCTAGAGCTACATGGATCCGGTCCACGCCTAGATACATCAACTACTTCTGAGTCAGAGGATCTAACTATCAAGGAACAAGTAGCAGATCAAGTTGGCACATTAAACTAAGCAACCTGGACCTGATCACATCTCTCCTATAGAACATTAAAATCAATATCAACTTCAATCAAAATAACACTAGCTAGGTCATTCAATCTTACACTTCAATATAAAAAAAATCCTTACAATATGGAAATCAGCTATTATAAATCCAGTATGTAAGCATAAGGGAGATTCAAGAGATACATCAAGCAACATACATATATCCATAACAAGTATAATATGTAAAGTCATGAAAAAAATCGCTTTAAACACCTTCACAATTTTGTCATTTCATGTCTTATTTGATTATCAGTCCATGGATTTTAGCCTTGTGACTTAACTGTCAACCATCCAGTAAATATATACAATACAATTGTTTCAAAGTTAGATAAAAGGCGAAGATAACGAACAGTGATCAATGTCATAATTCCTATAAGCAATACAAAATAAAGAGTTGGGCAAACACGGACCCTGGATACACCAGAGGTGGGATCAGGTGCCTAGGATGAGTAAGCATTCCCTGTCGACCGGTCACACCCTCTGTGAACCCTATATCTTGATCAAGTAAACGGAGTAATCCGTAGTCAAAATCAGTGTGTCTAGAACGGCCTAACAATCGGTATGAAACACGACAGATAGCATTTGATCCAATGATATGTTGTATTGGCAAACTATATCGTTATAACGATAATAGAAGTTGCGAAATGATGAAAGGTAAAGGTTAAAAAGTAAGATTTATTTTCTGTGACATTTCAAAAGCCTTTGATAGAGTGTGACATAAAGGTCTTATACAAACATTCTCTACATCCCGTGGGAATCCGGGTAAGAATACGAGGGCCGTTCGATATGTAATGTGTATTGAACCACAGCGCGATAACGCTTTGCACGATGTCGTGGATGATCATACTCTTGAATAGCTCTATTCAATACCTTTCCAAACGGTATACACACGAGCCTTCAGCTCCACATACTTTTAAACTTATAGTCATTTCAATAGAGCTAGTCGTTGACCACTGTTGTAAAAATAGTTGGGAAACAGGTTGAGAATATTGAAGAAAGGGTAAGTTTATGGGTCTGATAAGGTATATTATGAGGCAGTTCGTAGGTGGAGAAAGAAATTTCCGACTGGCACAGAGTCCGTAAACGATGCAGCAAAATCTGGCCGACCTGTAACTGTAATAAGCAAGGCAAAAGTCTGGGAAATAATTGAAAGTGATGACAGATACACGATTCGTGATATTGCCAAAGCTGTTGGCATATCGCTATCGGGGGTGCATTTCATTTTAAAGCGTATTTTGTACCTAAATACACGTAGTAGTTGATTTCCAACCATTCTTATCTTGGTTTCCCAATCTTCCCTTTACCATAACCTTGGTCTCATAATGAACTTTGGATATTGTTGCGGTCCAATAATTTTTGCCTCCGGTAGGGGACTATGTATTGCTATGCAATACTCCCAGAATGCTTGTTTATTCTTATTGTATATTAATGATATGGCTGATAATCTCAGTAATGATATAAGCAAAACGTCTTCCTTAATCAGTGACCTGCAGCTTATACAAAGCTGGGCAAATCAATGAGCAGTGGACTTTAACCCTTTTAAAATTGTAAATGTAAATTTTTCAAGAAAAAAAATACCCAATCTGATATAACATTGGACAATCAAGGTCCTGTAATTATCACATCAACAACCCATACACTTGTCGGTGTTAAATTTCATTCAGATGGAACTTGAGTACACATATTCAAAGAATTCACGAAAAAGCATTTTCAAGACTAAACTTAATACGAATGTTAAAATTCAAGGTTAATCGTCAAACACTAATTAATGTCTATTAGAATATAATGGTGTTATTTGGGAAACTGTACTGATAAAGATACTAACTATTAGAAGATACACAGGTAGAAGCTGCTATAATAATTCCTGGATTAAGATGGAATTCTTCTCGTTCATGTCTATATGAAGAACAAGGATGGGATCTCCTTATTACTAGACAAAAAATATACAAACTAGTATTATTCTTTAAAATAACAAATGGCTACTCGCCTCATTACAGTATTAGCAGAATTTTTAGCGATTATTTAATATTGGCATTATTATCGATGAGATCGCTAGAACTGAATATCGCTAACAATTTATTCTGTATCGTAGGTAATAGTTATCTTTCTTGGAATTGTAAAGTCGCTAAAATTAGCTCTCTCGCCAAATAAATATACCCATTTTTATGGGGAAATCGCTAAATTTGTGTTTCGCTAAAATTCCATTAATGCGGAATCTTGTAGATATTTTAGAACCCTATATTCCTTATCATCACTCATACAGTCAATAATTCCTTAGAACAGTCACGTGTATGGTAAGCTTTCTTCCATCTACGGCACTATTATTTAACAATCTTCAAGTGAACATTTAAAATGTTATCAATGTTTTAATAAAAATTGAAATAAAAAGCTAAGTTTGTAGGAGTAGAATGAATGACAATGCTACACTTAATGAATTACAATGCTATACACACAATGACAATATTTATGCTACACTTAATGAATGGCAATGCTATACACACAATGACAATATTGATGCTACACACAATGAATGATAATGTTACACACAATGAATGACAATGTTACACACAATGACAATGCTATACACAATGAATGACAATGTTACACACAATGAATGACTATGTTACACACAATGACAATGCTACACACAATGAATGGCAATTCTACACACAGTGAATGACAATGCTATATACAATGAATGACAATGCTACACACAATGAATGACAATGCTACATACAATGAATGACAATTCTACACACAATGAATGACAATGCTACATACAATGAATGATAATGTTACACACATTGAATGATAATTCTACACACAATGACAATTCTACACACAATGAATGACAATTCTACACACAATGAATGACAATGCTACATACAATGAATGATAATGTTACACACATTGAATGACAATGCTACACACAATGAATGACAATGCTACACACAATGAATGACAATTCTACACACAATGACTGACAATGCTACATACAATGAATGACAATTCTACATACAATGAATGACAATGCTATATACAATGAATGACAATGCTACACACAATGAATGACAATACTACACACAATGAATGACAATTCTACACACAATGACTGACAATGCTACATACAATGAATGACAATTCTACATACAATGAATGACAATGCTATATACAATGAATGACAATTCTACACACAATGAATGACAATGCTACATACAATGAATGATAATGTTACACACATTGAATGATAATTCTACACACAATGACAATGCTACACACAATGAATGACAATTCTACACACAATGACTGACAATGCTACATACAATGAATGACAATTCTACACACAATGACTGACAATGCTACATACAATGAATGACAATTCTACACACAATGAATGACAATGCTACATACAATGAATGACAATTCTACACACAATGAATGACAATGCTACACACAATGAATGACAATTCTACACACAATGAATGACAATTCTACACACAATGAATGACAATTCTACATACAATGAATGACAATGCTATATACAATGAATGACAATTCTACATACAATGAATGACAATGCTACACATAATGAATGACAATGCTACATACAATGAATGACAATACTATATACAATGAATGACAATGCTACAGACAATGAATGACAATGCTACATACAATGAATGACAATTCTACACACAATGAATGACAATGCTACATACAATGAATGACAATTCTACACACAATGAATGACAATGCTACACACAGTGACATTGGTACACATAATGAATGACAATGCTACACAAAGCGTGAAACGATTACATGAATCGAAAGAGGAATGAGATAGACTGGGAATTCACACATTTAAGAGAAATCATTGCCACTAAAAATTATGAAAAGGGGGGTAGTAATAATCCATACTTCAGGTGCCTGTGACACGGACCCCTGGACACACCAGAGGTGGGATCAGGTGCGTAGGAGGGGTAAGCATCTCTTGTCGACCGGTCAAACCCGCCGTGAGCCCTATATCCTGATCAGGTAAACGGAGTTATCCGTAGTCAAAATCAGTGTGCCAAGAACGGCCTAACAATCGGTATGAAACACGTCAGACAGCATTTGACCCAATGATAGGTTGTATTGACAAACTAGATCTTTATAACGACTATCTGACGTGTTTCATACCAGTTCATAGAGCGTTCTATACATACTTTACAAATGGATTTTGACAACGAATTATTCCATTGCCCGATCAAATTAGCAGGCTTGAGGTGAGTATGATCGGACAACTCGAGATTGGTATTTCTACCAATTGACACCTAATTCCACTTCTGCTGTTTCCAGCGATCCGTCTTTCTGTGCTATAGGTCTCGTTTCTAGATTCTGTTAAGATTCACGAGCACTCTCTTATTTCAACGATTTTGAAGACGAAAACAAAATTTTATCCTTAAATTTGTACTGCTTTCAGCTGTGTGAAATTGTTTTTGTAGCTGTTGTGAAATTTGAAACAACGTTGAAGAAACTTGTAACTGCAATGAAGATCCGTCTTTTTCTGGAAGTAAGAAGGACTGCGACGAAATGTAAGTAGCATTCATTTTAATTGTTGCCATTCATGAAATATTACTATCTAATAATAGACCATTCGACATTCTATCATACATAGAGTTAAGTAACATATATTTATATATGTTATAGTTAATTGTCAAATTTTCGGGACGACCTCTCCCTTCTTCAGGGGAAACGAAAAATAATATATAGTCTGGGCAACATTAACAGATAATAAATTTTAAAAATATGGCTGTAGTACAAGTGATAGGGACATCATCAGACAAGAAGGCCTAAATGAAGCTCATATTCTAGTAAAGGTTTACTCTGTATTCTTCCTGGTGAAGTCAGTAGGTTTGTTGATACCAAGATGTTCGAATGACCTCATCTGGTGCATCCAGAATTCGTCTGCTTTCTTTCGGTATCTGACCAACTTGGGTCATGGTCAATAACCACTGTCATGTCCTTCCATCGGTGATTATTACCTTTGAAATATGTGGCTACTGGTAAATCTTGGTTTTGACAGAGTATCGGTGGTTGTTGACTCGTTGCAAAGGTCTGTTTTCTCCTGCATATTGTTTTTGGCAGACCTCGTAACTGATGAGATATATGCAGTTATTAGTTCTGAAGGAAATGTTTCCCAATATTTTTTATTACATTATTTAATCTTAACAACAAATAAAAACAGACAATTTTCTTAGGAATGTACTTAATATTTTTATTCAATTCCTTGGCATCTATATGAAATACCATTCAGCATGTACAATACAAGTGAATTATGAAATTTGTATTACGCAACAATAAGTAGCTGTTAAAAAAAACGGGAGTGTTTCCTAGCAACCAAGTATCCAATATCAACCATGCATTCAATATACATTCCTCGGAGAAACAAGTACTCTTTTTATAATTTGGCATTTCATGTTGTAAAGCTAGAAGAAAATTGAAGTAAAAACATAAATCTTAACTGTTTTATGTATCAAGCATCATTACATGGAAAAGGGCTGACATGGGTGTGACCGATCTACTCCTAGAAACCTCTAGTATATCCAGCGGTCCGTGTTTGCCCAACTTTCTATTTCGTATTTCTTTGTCAGTAGCCTGTCTCGATTCACAAAATGACCATACGCAAAACAACATCTTCGGCATCGAATCAGTTGAGAGATATAAACACCATATGCAGGTGATAATGGAATATTGCTACATAAATATGGTAGGTTGACGATGGAGCAGCTGAAATCATTGTGTTTGTCATAACGTTGAGGTGTTAGTTTGTCGTTAATATCTATTTTAAGTATGAAGCAGAAGTAGACGACTCTGTGGTGTTTTTTATTTCGAGTTCACATGGATATATCGAATCGACATATGATTGAAAATAATCGTTATTGATAGAAAAAACGTCGTCAATATATGTAAACGTCGAATTGAAGGCCAGAGCACGATGTGGGTTTTTTTTTCTCCATCTCGTGTAGTCGTTTTCGAATAAATTCTGCTTCATAAGAATATAAAAACAGGTCAGCTAACATAGGAGCAGAATTCATGCCCATGGGAATTCTAAC